>NC_079447.1:24224606-24524606 GCF_903798145.1 Danio aesculapii | reverse complement strand
ACTCCTGAAGGGCCCTTTTCCGGGAGAAGAGACCATAATTAAATATCTACATAATATCCTGTTACATAAATGAGAGCCAAGTTTGAGAAAAGAATTACAAAATTGGTTACTACCCAGAAGTACGATTCTTGTAAAAGAAATACACATACTGTGTTATGAGTAAGTGTTTTTATTATTTAATGAAATTTGACCCTGGTTTGAGCATGAGAGTCATGTGAATAAGTGTAAAAAGTCTGTATACATGATAGCATTGCACTACCTCTTTAAGCATACAGTATTTAGTTTTTTTTTCTGGTTATATACTTTGTTTTTTCCTTGACGTAATTTCGTCCATTAAAGTTCAATTATAGTATCAGAAATGCATCTCTTGCAGCAGATCTTTATTTGAGGAGTCCATGGTGCATTTTGCTTTTCATGTTCAGAGCTGATAAAAATTACATTACATGCGCACACATCTAATGGGTCCATTAGGCCCTGCACACTGGATTATTTTGGATGTTGAGTAGGTTCTGTCATTAAATATAGAATAAAAAACATCTATTGATTATATTTATGTTTGGTCTTAAGAATGTTAGACTGAATGCTCAGAAAACCAGGACTAAATGTTTTTATTTTTTAAACGCACCATAAAGATTATGGTTACACACTTACTGTAAGAGGACAGGATAGATATTATCTGTCTCTGAGGATAAAACCATGTGCAGATTAATTTCGATAGTATTTATTTTCTGGGTTGATTTTGTTTTTGTATTGTTCTGTCTAGCTGTCCTTCATGGATCTGAATCGTTTGGAGGATGAAAGTGGTATGGATGGAAATTTGGAGGGTTATTTACCAGAGGGAGCCTGGCTTAAGCTTGCAAAGAGAGCTGAGAACTGCTTCAGAACAGCCCCAGCTTTCCACTACATGTGAGTAATACCTTAGTAAATGAAGTCAAATGAAATGAAGTTGTATCCCAGTATACAGTGGGTATGAAAAGTATTCAGACCGCCTTGAATTTTTCACACTTTGTTATATTGCAGCCATTTGCTAAACTCATTTAAGTTTCCCTCAATGTACACACAGCACCCCACATTGACACAAAAACACAGAATTGTTAACATTTTTGTAGATTTATTAAAAAAGAAAAACTGAAATCAAATCAAAAAAATAAGATGAGATCAAAATAAATGAGATCAAATAAATAGTCAATTTATTATACAAGGTTTTATCTTTTTCTGTCTTGCATTTTGGTGCAAATAAAATAATTAAATATAATTTACAGTGATTCTTTATGAAATTATTTCTTCGTACTTAAACTATAAATCAGTTTTTCTATAATGTATGTATATAATATATAATGATACCTCTTACAGTCTTTTATAAGTTATTCAACACTTTTGTTTTATTTAATATTCAAGGTTGGGCTCATTTTTGGCAGAGCCTCCTCCTCCACGGCAGAGAGTTGAAAGGCAAAGGAGAGTGCCCAGCAGAGAGGAGAAACGGATTATGCCCACCCAGGTCTGCTCATTATAATGCAAACACTTGACTGTCTCTCCAAAATACCTGATTTTAAGAAATTAAATAAATACCTTGTCATCACAGCTGAAGAAAATGGAAGAATCTCACCAGGAGGCAACGGAGAAAGAGGTGGAAAGGATTCTCGGATGTCTGCAAAGATACTTCGCTGATGACTGTAAGCATATTGAGCTATTAACTATCAGATTCCAACTATTTGAGTCCTTCTAAAGTTGTACAATTTCTATCAAAAGTAAACCCTAAAAAACTTTTAGACTTTTATCTTATATATTATTAATATGGGGCCATCATGGTGGCGCAGTGCATAGCACAATCGCTTCACAGCAAAAACGTCACTGGTTTGAGCCCTGGCTGGGCCAGTTGGAATTTCTGTGTGGAGTGTGCATGTTCTCCCCGTGTTGGCGTGGGTTTCCTCCGCGTGCTCCGGTTTCCCCTACAGTTCAAAGACATGTGCTATAGGTGAATTGAATAAGCTAAAATGGCCGTAGTGTATGTGTGTGAATGAGTGTTTCACAGTGTTGGGTTGCGCCGGAAAGGGCATCCGCTGTGTAAAACATATCCTGGATAAGTTGGCGGTTCATTCTGTTGTGGCGACCTCCGATTAATAAAGGGAGTTAGCAGAAAAGAAAATGAATGAATATTATTATTATTATTATTATTAATGATAATGTATTTTATCTTGTGTGTTATTTATGGATGTTGATAATTTTTTGTTGTTAAAATATTTTTTAACTATAGAAAAGTAAACTGTTGTGAACTTGATCTGTTCTTTTTTGCCATGACATAGCCAGAAAAGCTGATAAGGCAATAAACTTAAAACCCTCTCTCTCTGGAACAGCAGAGGAACCTATTTCATATTATGAGTTCGTCATCGACCCCAACTCCTTCTCCCGGACGGTGGAGAACATCTTCCACATGTCTTTTCTCATTAGAGTGAGTTAAAATGCTACATTAGCCTTGGAGATTCAACACAAGTCACACAATAGCGAATTAAATCCTTTTTATTTGTTACCTTCAGGATGGTCTGGCGAGGATGTACTTGGAGAATGGGCTGCCTTATATAGGTTAGATCCCATCCATAAGTCACTGTTGTATTTTTATTTATTTGGCTGAATGTACTTTCAGGTTGTAATATTTGTGCTTGTGTTGTAGCTCCAGTAGAGGAAGGTGAGATGCAGCCTAGTGGAGCTGCCGTTCGACATCAGTGTGTCATCTCTATCAGCCAGGAAAGCTGGAGGGTGAGTGCTTTACAGCTGTTTTTAGTGTTTCCTTTGGTAACACTTTTATTTTAGTGTGCTTGTTACACGTTTCATGTACTTTTGTATTAACAATCATTTATGCATAATTACACTAATATCAGTTTTATACAAAAATAATATTAGTTCTGTTTTGATTCTGCTGCTATGCTGATGAGTAGGTGTAGCTTCACCCTCATCTGAACAGACACCAAAAGATTGCAATTTAGATTAAAGCCTAAAAGCAGCAGTTTCAAAGAATTATATAAAGATATTTGTGGGGTATTTCGAACTGAAACTTTACATACACACTCTAGGGACATTTAAGATTTATTTTACATCTAGTAAAAATAGACCTAATAAGTCTCCTTTAAATGTATACACTGTATATTTATATACAGCTTAAGTCAGAATTATTACCCCCCGTTTATTTTTTCCCCCAATTTTTGTTTAATTGAGAGATTTCTTCAACACATTTCTAAACATAATAGTTTTAATAACTCATCTCTAATCACTGATTTATTTTATCTTTGCCATGATGACAGTACATAATATTTGACTAGATATTTTTCAAGACACTTCTATACAGCTTAAAGTGACATTTAAAGGCTTAATTAGGTTAACTAGGCAGGTTAGGGTAAATAGGCAAGTTATTGTATATCGACGGTTTGTTCTGTAGACCATCGAAAAAAAAATATATAGCTTAAAGGGGCTAATAATTTTGACCTTAAAATGGCTTTTAAAAAATTAAAAACTGCTTTTCTTCTTGCCGAAATAAAACAAATAAGACTTTCTCCAGAAGAAAAAATATTATCAGACATACTGTGAAAATTTCCTTGCTCTGTTCAACATCATTTGGGAAATATTTAAAAAAGAAAAAAATTCAAAGGGGGCTAATAATTCTGACTTCAAATGTATTTATATTGGGTGGGTCTCGTCTTATTTTTTCCTCGGCTGATCACATGCCTGATTTATGTTATAAACATATTAAAATATACTCCAATTAAAATAATTTCACAGTGTAATTTGTGGTTGTACGGATTTATTATTTTGAATTCAGAATTTGTAGAATTTAAATATGCAGGCATTGTTTCTTATGAAACTAAAAAAAAGTGTATACTAACATTTTATAGATGCATATTATGTGGATATACTGAAAATAAAATGGACATAAGCGCCTTCCAACTTGCATTAATATATTTTTAGGGATCCAGTCACAAGTTATCGGCTGTGACGCATTACTGTTTCTACCTGAATGAACATTGTGTCTGCTTGTGTTTGGATTTCGTCAAGACTCTTCCCTCTTTTTCTTTTTTTCTTCAATGACTTTTGCCGGAGCACTTGGTGTTATGCACTAGTTACTCTTAAATGAACACGCCTGTTGTGTGACTTATGATCAAGCACTTCTGGAAGTGGGCAAAAGTCAACTTGCTATCAATTTGTTTTATCCAATGCCCACTTGTTTAACAGATTGTTAAAGCATCATAATACTAGATAAAAATGAGGCCTAAAACATTTCTATTTTGTAACTGATATTGTCATTTAAGCCCTAGCATCTACAAAGCTGACATGTTGACCTGTTTAAGCTTATCCATATGCCATGTGTCCAAATACACACTCACATCGTCAAAACGCACCATCAGAGAAACACTAATTAAATTTGAGACAAAGATTTTGTCTCTCCGAATTTATACATGAAGGAATGTTTTATGTATGAAGTATTTCCAGGTTTTCCAGCATTTCTGTGCATGATTACGTATTTATTTAACGTGCAGTTCTTTGCATGAAATAACAAATCTCTGATCTGTGTGTTGCAGGAAATCATTGATGCCTTTGATATAAAGCAAGCTCTCATACCACCTCCATAAGCTTTGTCACAGGAGAACAAAGATGCCAATGACATCTGTTTGTATAATAAAAAGTTGTGATATTTTTTATATTTTTAATGTTTTGGATAGGAATTTTAAGAGCTAAACTATTTGGATTTTGTAACAACTGTAAAATTTGTGTTTAATACAACAAATGTAACGTGAAATTAAATTTTATTGTGTTGAATGCAATAAATTTAAAGTAAAACTGAAGAACTATATTCATCTGCTGGAAACCTACAAGGTTTCCAACTCTCTGCTATCTATCAGTGTCTTTTTTCTTTCTCTGAATTTGAAATGTTAAGAATAACATGTCCGTTTTGCACAAAGACCATGACTAGGTAGAATGTGTTCGAATGGGATCATTATTTCATAAAGCAAGTCTGTTTTGTAAACCATTATGCAAAGATATATTTCCTTATTTGCAAGTCAAAACTCCATTCGCACAGCTAGTGCACTACAAAGGACATTTACTCATGTCATATTAGAAAGTTAACCTGCTCCATTAAACATATCTATGATTTTTGTATAGATATGAGTGTGTATCAATCTTGGGTAAAGATACTTTTAATGTAGTTGAAAGTTGTGTCCTGGTGTAATTCAATGGAGCCCTTTCTACAAGTCTGGGCCATGGAAAAGTGAGGATTTTATCCTCGTGCACTACTGATTGACATAAAAAATAAAGTTTTATAAATTCCCAAAAGTATGAATAAGATGGACATGCCATATCCTGACTCTAATGGCCATGATGACTCTCACTGTAGATTACAATCAAACATCGCCACCTAGTGGTGAAATATTGTTTTGTTTCTTTTGGATCTGAATCATATTTTACAGTCTTTGATCTGAATGTACTGTTTAAAAGGCGCTGTATGTAATTTTTTTGACTCTTCTAAACCATACAAATACCATAATATGTTTTTGCAGATATTTATGAAACATGCTAAGAAGATTCTTGTTTATCTGAAAAGGCTGAAGTCAGATATTCTGCTTTGGATATGTCTTACGTGCCGAAATCAAACTGTTGTTTTGGTTCTGTTAACCCGCCCACTGGCAGTTCAGCCAATTATATTTCATAATTATATGTTGCTTTGAAGGCCGTATATGGTTGCGGCCGGAAGTTAACGAGAATTATTTATATTATTTATTAAACTTCCCATTTATTGTATTTTATTAATGTCTATCCCCACCCCAACCCCAAACCCAACCATCACAGTAATGTAAAAACAGTAGTTGTACCGAGAATTATATAATAAATATTTATGCTATCTCTTAAATTACCCAATAAATTGTATTTTTTTAACGTCTACCCTAACCCTAAACCCAACCCTCACAGTACTGTAAAATATTAATTATTGTTATTCAGTGTCATAAAAAATGCTGCCATGTGCAAATCGCACTTCCGGCTGGCCGCCCGATCTTTATCTTGAAGGTGTGCGCGACCGAAATGCGACCACTGGTGGACAGAAACAGCCACGAAATGAGACTGAGTTAGATATTAATTAGCAAATAATATAAATATTACAAATGTAACTATTAGGTGAGCAGGTTACGCTGTAACCCCGAGTCCTAACAACACACTACATGAGGAGTTTTGCAGTGATGAGAAATTTGTCTGTTTGCACCAGACGAAACACGACAGAAATTTAAATACAGCCATCCAGATGCACAGAATATGCACTCACTCATGGTAACGTTTGTTACGTTTACTCTAATTAATTGATAACGTTTATATTCTGATTAATACATATTGAACAATATTAAATTATCAAATGTACATGCTGAACCGCTGATATGTGTTGGTTTCGAGTCAGTTCTAAAGTTTAATTAGAAATGGTTTCTTTTATTTTCAAGGTCTGAGGTGAACTACCTGCTGCGGCAATAAATGTCATGTAAAACGGCATTCAAACTCACAATGTTAGCATTTGGCACTGACTAAAGCAAGAGTTGTTCCTGAGGTAAACATTGTCAGTTTATCCTGTTGTTCGGCAGCAACCGTTAATAAAATATAAATTTCAGGTGTTTGTTAGATCAATCTGGCGACCTGTGCTTGCACGAGTTTTGATCCGGGAATGCAATACCTAGTTCAACCACCTGGTGCCAAACTTACATGCTGCATTTTTAAACTGGATATATGTGACGACCGTGGTTTAAAGGGATAGTTCACAGAAAAAATAAAACGCACCATTTACTCACCCTCAACCGATTCCAAAACTTTACGAGTTTCATTTTCTGTTGAGCACAAAAAGATATTTAAATCTGAAGAATGTTTGGAGCTAATTCATTAGTGTCTGTAGTAGAAAAATACCATTGAATTGTAGACTACCAGTTTTTAACATTACTCAAAACATTGTCTTTTTATGGAAGAAGAAACCTGCTATAACAATAAATAAATAAATATGCACATAAACAAATAAATGAGTAAATAAATCCATACATTTATGCATAAATAAAACAATAAATAAATATGCAAATAAATAAATGTATATAAAAATCCACAAATTCTTGCATAAATATATAGATAATTAATTGTGCAGGCAGGTAAATAATTAAATAAATTACACGGATATTGGAGGAATAAGAAAATGCTAAACTGAAAGTTTATTTTTCCCGCCCCTTCAACCATTTATTCATTCTTGAACGTAGTTGCGTATTTATTTTTCCTCAGCTCAACATACTAATGAGAGGGTGTCTGTCAATCAGCAGAAGCCAGTCAAAAAATCTAATGCGAAATTTTTCTTGTTTAATTTATGCAGGAATTTATGGATTTATTTGCTCATGTACTTATATATTTGCATATTTATTAATGTAGTTTTTGCAGGTTTCGTCCTCCATATCTTTTGTGTCCAACAGAACAAAACTCAAACAGGTTTGGAAGCCCACTTAATAAAATGTTAATAAATCTCAGCTCTTGCCTTTATTCAGGAATAATTGCCCATTTATATCTGTTAATATTTGTATTGTCTTGCACTTTTTTCTGTTACGTGTGTGTGTGTGTGTGTGTGTAAAATGCTTATGCAGGGAGTTGAGACAGAGCTGTTGAGTGTGGCCCTCCATATGCACCAAGATTGGTCCAAGCTTGGATTAACTGCCCTGTAGTTTGATCCCTCTGACATCTGAAGCCTTTTGGAGGATCTGCCTGCTGTCCGACTAACACTCATGTTCACAAGACACTTCTCGCAGCTGCAGGGACTTTTTGGACGGTGCAATGGTGTAAATCTGTGCTCAGGTCAGTGGCGGGAAACTTTAGTATAGTAATGGGCAGCAGATGTTTTTGTATTCTTATATCAGGGTGGCAAATCTTCCTCAGTTAAATCCCTGTTTTATGTCCTTAATTCCAGGTTTCTTACCAGCTTGTTGGTGTGCTTTCATATAAACAGGATTGGTGTTGTTTTTCATTGTTAAATGAATGTTTTCTTTTGGGGTGGTCAGATTGGTGGTTATGGTTGTTTTCAAGGTGGCAGAAATCTAGTCAAACTTAATAATGGGAGCATATATACAAAATACAAATTGTAGATGGTTTTCATTGATATTTTTGAAAGTTGTAATACTTTCATCATGTGCTGTATATGTGCATGGTGTCTAGTTTTAGTCAATACAATTAAAATACAGTAAATTTGCTTCTATTTTGGAGGAGAAGTTTGCATTTTTGCTGAAAGCCAGTTTTTCATTATGGGATGCACAGATTGTATTTTGGCCATGTTACTTATTTTAATGTTATGACCGATATCATGGCGCAGTGGGTAGCGCTGTTGCCTCACAGCAAGAAGGTTGCTGCTCCAAGTTGGCATTTCTGTGTGGAGTTTGCATGTTCTCCCTGTGTTCGTGTGGGTTTCCCCCACAAGTCCAAAGACGTGCGCTTTAGGTGAATTGGGTAAGCTAAATTGTCTCTAGTGTATGTGTGAATGAGAATGTGGATGGATTGCAGCTGGAAGGCCATCTGATGTGTAAAACATATACTGGACACACTGGCGGTTCATTCCGCTGTGGCAACTCCTGATTGATAAAGAGGACTAAGCCGAAAAGAAAATGAATTAATGAAGTTAAAGTAAATGCTTAAAGTAAATGTTTCTGTCAAAGTCCGTTATATGTTGAGTACTGAGGATGAACAATAAATACTCTGAGTATTTATTATAAGCACTCTTTCAGAAATGGTGCTCCTGAAGGGTTAAATCTGGGTTATTTTTAAGGCGTCCTTTTAGTTAACAACTGATTGCAAAGTTGTGCAAATTAAATGTAATATAAAACATTTGAACACAAAATAAAATGAATTTCGTCAAATATCTAATACTGTCCAGTACTGTTAAATAAAAAAAATGCTGATATTTCTATTAATCAATATTATTCTGACACTGTGGTTTTAAATGATTCATACACCCAATAATGAATTTACAATTTTTTTTATTATTAATTAATCACACTTCCAATAATCTAAGATTCATCATTATAACACAAATGAAGATATTTCAGATGAAATCTGAGAGCTCCCTCATCCTACATAGACCACAGCGATCACAAGAAGTCCAGAAAAAATAAAACATTGTCAAAACATTTCATGTTATTTTCCAGTGGTTCAACAGTATTCATATGAAGCTGTAATTTTTTTGTGTGTTCCTTGATGACCTGACGCAGGGAAGACAATGTTTTTGTTTTGGCACACAAATGTGTTTTTGGAGCCTTGTGTTACAGTTAAACCACTGAAGTCACGTGAAATCTTTTGACAATGTTTTTGGTTCCTTTTCTGGAGTTTGAACCTTTGTTTGTCTATGAAGGATCAGAGAGCTCTCGGATTTCATCTGAAATATCTTCATTTGTGTTCCAAAGATAAACAAAAGCCTCTGGATTAGAGCAACACGAGAGTGAGTAATTAATAACAGAATTTTAATGTTTATATAAACCAGCGCTTTAAATTTCAAGATCAAAAGCAATCATGAGTGTGAGGGACTTTATCCAGACAGCACCTCAAATCAATATCATTCTTTTTTTCTTGTATTTGTTTCCTCTTTTTAAAGAAGACATGAAATGATTGTTGTGACCAACTGCTATTGTGGTAATTTCACCATGTTAGTAACTATTTGAACAGTAACATATAAAAAAATAAGGGGCTAATTTTGATTTCAGACTTCTTTTTAAGGCTTAATCTGTGTCATCATGACTGTCCTATTTTCCTTTTTATTTTCTGCTACTGTCCCATTTCACTTGAGTGGCTCCATCATTTCTCCTCATGGCGATTTTTCGTTGATGCTCAGTACTGTGTCATCATACCTGCGGCTGCTGCTCTTTTAAACTGGCAGATGATGTTTTCTTTCATTTTTATTATTCTGTAGTTTCCTTCCTCCCTCTCCTCTCTCTCTCTGCCAGTGTGACTCTGCCGCTGTCCAAAACAGAGGGGCTTTTTTTACCCTCTCGCAGAGCAGCATCTCTTAGCATCACTGCAAATCCTGACAAAGGAACGGAGAGGGAAAAAAACCCATCAAGATATTTTTGAATCTTCATCTGTGCTATTTTTATAATTGCTTTGTTATATAACTGAGAATGAGCATCTATGTCATAGTTTTACCCTG
Source organism: Danio aesculapii (assembly GCF_903798145.1). Lineage (NCBI taxonomy): Eukaryota > Metazoa > Chordata > Actinopteri > Cypriniformes > Danionidae > Danio > Danio aesculapii. Next base: position 24,514,423 of record NC_079447.1, on the reverse strand, counting down.
GGCATTGCAGTAGACTAGGCTTATTCTCTCACACACACACTCACTCTCACTCTCACACACATGAAGGGGATCCTCGCACGCTTGCACTCACTTGCTCACACCCTGCTTGCATTGCTCAGCGATGCCAGATCTTTGTAGTGGGGATGCAATCCTGGAGAGATTATTTTTGCAAGCCCTGTAGTGCTTCTGTCACCTCTCCTCAGGAGGACATGGAATACAGGATGGGAAGCTGCATCGGAGTCGCACGCAGCCAGGTAAACGCAGCGTCTTTCCAACTGCAGGCTATCAATGGCAGAACATGAACGAGTGTGAAGACGTTGCCGGCTGTGCGGTGGTTGTCAGAAAGAGGATGAGGGGGAGTATTTGTGTCGGACTGGGCTGACGTCAGGGGGATATGAAAGAAAATGCCTGTATTTTTGGCTGTCTCTTCTCTTACTAGCCTGTAGTAGTCGGAGCTTGGGAGATGAAGAGTGTGAAAGGAAGCGGGAATGGAAGGGAAAAAGAGGGGGAGGTGCAAAGAGATGCCTGACAGTGTACTGTATCTGTACAGGGAAAGGATGCAAGGAAAGCAATGATAAATATGGTTAAATGGTGGACACTTGGTGTTTTAGGCAATGTGGGAACAAGCAAATGGAGTATAGTGTGCAGAAAAGGTTCATAAAATCATTTACTGTCAAGGAAATAGGGAATATATAGTGATTTTAGAAACTACATTTTGCATCTCCAAGAGAAAGCTTATATTATTTTTTTAAAACAACAACTTTAATAAAACGGTTTTGCATTAATAATGTAAATTATATCAAGTTATTTCTAAAAATAATGCTTGTATGTGTAATTAGAGACACGTTGTTTTGAAAATATGAATTAAATATTAACTCCCTATACCTACTGACTGTCTCACGACTCATGACTTTCAGTTATCATGAAATTATTGTCTAATTTTCATCTTTTTTTGTGTGTTTACTAAGTTAAACATTTGCATGAAACATCTACTTTCTGTATTATTGATCATTTAGGTTACAGTTAAAAATAAAATGTGTGTCTCTCTATTTGTTCTGGTCAACCCTCTTACAGTGGTTATAAAAAGGCATATAGATTCTATCATCTGTAAAGCGCTGATAGAAAAAGCATGTGACTTGCTCTAAGTGATGTCAATTCCTCTGTTGGAAAACTCTGGAAGGCATTGAGGATTGTCATTATTCTTCTTTCATTCATTGTATAAAATGTTTAAGATGCACCAATAGTGGATAAATTGTTTGTCAACTGTATTATTGTGATATTTCAGTGAATTTCTCATCCACATTATGAAATCTTTAATATGAAAAGCATACACTTTTCTTTTAGACATGCTTTGGGGGACCTGATTTGAGGTAAGCTTCTTGAATGAAAACACAAAATGGTGTCAAATGTCAACCCTGTTATTGTCACCTGATTCATTTGACATATGTCATTCCAGTTTTAGAAAATGAATGAATAATGGCTAAAATGTATTCGCAATTTATAGAATGAGTCATGTGTATTTAGGATCTAATTAAATGACTGCTTAATTATTCATACCTGAATAGTAATTCAGTTTAGATTTTTCATGGACATTAAGTGCTGTATTTGTTACCTGTTTAAAACCAAATTAGCACTTGCGATTTGAGTACATGCATTTCACTACTTAGGCCTCAAACTTCATGCCTCCTTTGATATTATGTCGCTTGTTGATATTATGTATATTTGCTCACAAGGGTAACACATTGGTTAGCACCGTCGCCTCACAGCAAGAAGGTCACTCATTCGAGTCCCAGCTGAGTCAGTTGGCATTTCTGCATGGAGTTTGCATGTTCTCCCCGTGTTCACGTGGGTTTCCTCTGGGTGCTCCGGTTTCCCCCACAGTCCAAAGGCATGTAGTTGAATTTAATAAACTAAATTGGTCATAGTGCGTGTGTGTGAATAAGTGTGTATGGATGTTTCTCAGTACTGGGTTGCAGCTGAAAGGGCATCCGCTGCGTAAAACATATGCTGGATTAGTTGGAAGGAAAATGCATGAATGAATGAATGACTTGCTCACAATAATGATCAGTGAGAAACAGCATAGTCAGAATTAGATTGGTTTTTAGTTGATTTAAGTTGAAAGAATGAGCTTTACCACTGGCAACAATTGTGACCATTAATAAAATTACACATCTATTATAAATGAGCAAGTAAGAAGTACATAAACCTTGTCATGTGATATCGATGCAGTTTTAATAAAAACAATCTATTTTTTAAATATTCATATTTTATGTATTATTATTATCTTATTAAGCAAAATATCTTGTCTATGCAATTAAAATGGTTTTGTGCTTCATTCATTTCATACTTATTTTAATGGGAATGTTAGGTTAGTCAGTTTATTTTAATACATGGATAATAATCTTTAATATGATATAATTACATCAGGGATGTGTTTTGTGACTGTCAGCAATTATGTTTCTGTGATTAATGATTTTTTGTTTGATGCATTGTGTAGCAAGAGGTACGAATAATTAATTAGTGATTAAGTGAAATGGGGTGTGTGTTGTGTGCTGTTTTCATAAACCGATGAGGTCAACAGGTAGCAGATGATGGATAGTTCATGAATAATAGATATATGCATTATGAACTGTAGGCAACTGTTCTAAAGTGCAAGCAAACATCATAATATAAGCAGTTTAGCAATAACGGCTGTTAATAGTTACTGAACTGAGGATTTTGAAGGATGCTAAAAAGAGCTGAAAATACTGGATTGGTAAGTTTTATTTCTGTGCCCTTTTTGATTTATTCACTATACTGTGACAAAATAGCATAGCTTCTGTATTTCAGTGGACTATAACAAAAATGAGTTTATCAATATAGTTTTATATTTATGGTGTGCTTACATTTCTTTTTTAAATAGTTTTTAATATTTTTACATCTCACTAATACATTGTATGAATAATGTAATTCTGTTGGAGTAAATAATTTTAATGGCTACTCTGGTTAGATGCCATTAAAATTATTTTGTTTTTATTAGTAGGAAAATAATGTCTTGTGAATTTATTTTTGTAAATATGACAATGCCCTTCAAATATGGTATAGCAACTTTTCATGCTGTTAAACTATTAGTGGAAAGTGCTGCTAACTGTAGATTTCTTGTGAAAATCACACGGTATCTTGTTCTATGCTAAACAACATTTGGCCACTCAGTAGTGTAAACAGGGCTGGAAATGCAGACAAATTTCTCAAGCTTGCTATTCAATTATTTATTAATTATAATGACTATTTTATTAAATGTTTTAAATAAAAATTGATTACTTAAATAATTAAATAAATAATTGATACTGACGATCCATGACAAAAAAACATTTACTATTTTATATATATATATATATATATATATATATATATATATATATATATATATATATATATATATATATATATATATATATATCTATATCTATATATATATATATATATATATATATATATATATAGATATATATATATATATATATATATATATATATCTATATATATATATATATATCTATATATATATATATATATATCTATATATATATATATATATATATATATATATATAGATATATATATATATATATATATATATATATATATATATATATATATATCTATATATATATATATATATATATATATATATATATATATATATATATATACACAGGGCTAGAGCCACTGCCCCTTTGCCCTCATTGGCTGAGGTGCCCCTGTTGCTCAGTCTTACTTTTACCCCCCTTACTTTTCGATCGCAATATATATATTGAAAAAAAAAACACACACACACACACACACACACACACACACATATATATATATATATATATATATATATATATATATATATATATATATATATATATATATATATATATATATATATATATATATATATATATAAAATAAATGGTAAATGTTTTTTATTGATGGTCAGGATCAATTATCATTTGTATCAATATCAATTAATCATTTGTATAACTGCAGTTGTAATACAACTATTCTAGTTAACCTGTACAAAACCATGGTGAATTTGTGGTAAAAAAAAAAACAACAGCACTATTTACATTGGCAGTAATTTGTAACTTTCTAACATTTTTCTTGTTATCTGACATTATCACGTGTTTATGAATTTTCCACTGAGGTAAAAGTGTGACAGCTAAACTAAAGGTAAGTTAAAACTTAACGGTTGACTACACAAGATTATACACTTTTGATAGCTGTATTATTTCGTTCAACATACCTTCAGAATTTAATCAGTTCGTTTCGTGCAGTAATGATAGCTGGCAGAGAAGTCGAAGAAATGGTCGGATAGCGTGCGCTGTTCTGTCCGCGGTGCTACATGAACCGAGACGTTTCTGTCATGCTTGAAGAGCGCCAAAACAGTATTGTTCAAAATCCATAGTACAAATTGTTCGTCTTTAAAAGTTGAGAGTGACACTTTGTTTTATACGAGAAAAACATTGTGCGATTAGTTGGATGGAAAAATCTGTCAACAACTGGAAACTGCATTCGATACTTTGCATTTAATGCAACAGTTGTTTTAAAATAAGTATCTATTAAATTCGAGGAATGTATGTTTTTTACCCAGCCCTATATTGGACCTTTAAGGCGCATGGGTTGTGTAGGCTATACAGGCTAATGGTGAGTATTGATAATTAGCAATGAGGTTGCTTAGCAAAATTCATTAACACAGGCTAACACTGTGAGTCAACCATGATTTTGGTAAGAAAATATATATTATGGTTACTATAATAAAGGTTGAAGATGATAATATTGAGGAGCTGTCAGGCTACTGTTAGAACTGGAGTCGTCCAGTCTTTTAGTCGCTTCTTTATGTTTTCAGTGAATGACTTTTCAGTGACTGAGTGCACCTTTAAAATAGAGATAGAGGTTTCAGCTCAAAGAAAAGTGCTGTGTAATTGCTTTGGGGCCCTGTTGGCAGTGAAGGGTACAATCCATTCTAGTTCATGACATTGTGTTTGTTTACAAGTTACCAAGAGCCATGCACCGTCCAGCTGACTCTGTCATCTCTACCGTGTCAGAGTCAGTGTGGCCCCCACAATCTTCCTGTCAACTTACTGCTTACACCCCCTCTCGCCTGTATTTGCCCTCTTAACTCTATTCTGCCCGAACACTGTGCAGATATAGAAACAAATTTGCCAGTGGTCTCAAGAAGAGACAAGCTTGCTTATTGTGGAGTAGCTTCAGTGAACAAACCCTGAAACTCGACATTAACTGTGACTTGGATAAATGCACCATTTCTATTTCTGTGAGCTGGGTGAGTGAGTTTGACTTCTGATTACTTTTGCAGTTAAATGCTTCATGTAAACGCACCTAATGCTTTGCAGATTTAACACATTTTTAAGATTTTATTTTCTTTCAATGATAATCCAGTTAATTGATGCTTGGGCTGTTCCTATCATAATATTTTATTCATTTATGCTTGAAATATATTACATTTTATCAGATGCCCTCCACCACAAAACCATCCCAATTAATGTAAAATTATAAATTCTTTCCAAATAATTATTTTAATCATTTTGTGAAAATATCTTCACATCACAATATATAGATTTTTCATATATCATACAGCCCTAGTATCTATGTCAGTTGGCATTCAGAAATTAGTTCATTTAACCATGCATAGGAATGTACTAATGTTTAATTATTGGTGGAAGATATGAGTCTTGGGGAAAAGTACTACTTTTTACTGGTATAAATATGAGATATTGATGTTGAGATACGTTTTTTTATGCTGAATGACAAGGAAAACCAACATAAGCAGGGTGGAAATTACAATCCGTTTACTCTAATAGCTCAGAGCAACAGTGTTCAAAGCAGTGCTGTAATTTGTCATTTTTTGTTTATCTTATTGATTGGGTGTTTCTGAAAGCTTTGCCAAATCTGGCTCCATGAGAAATTAGGATCATCTAAACCTGACTCTTCAGCCATCCTTTACATTCAAATCATTGCACATGTTTATTTTTTTTACACAGCGCAGTTTGTTTTGAAGAGAAACTGGTGCACATGACTTATGGCTGGATGGGAAGACTTAAATAACAAGTGACAGACAGGGACAAGCATCTATTTATAACAAGTTTCGCATTCAGGTTTGCACTTCCTGCCAAAATGTAGAGCAGCCACTGATCACGCAGCAGAGTCACATGGACACACAAACACTTCAGAAGAGCAGGAGTCTTTATCGACTCAAATAGCTTTCAAATCTTTATCATTGTTTGACATAGAGGATTTTTTCTTGTGGAGATGCTATGTTGTTTATAAAGTTCATATAGAACCCTTTTTGACATGGTTTGTCTGAGATAATTACTATATGTATATTTAAGTCATTTCTTTGTTTCTAATGGAAGCCTGTAATTGCATTAAATATTACAATTGCAACTTATCTTGTTTTATGACTTTGTTTTTCAGAAATTTAAATTATGCCACCGTAACTATGTTCAATAACTGTGTGCATAAGTTGATTGGGCATACAAACGTGGTAAAGCTTTTAAAACAGATGCAGGAAAAATAGAGGGCGTCATCTTTCTCTCTAAATAAGCACCCTGTTAAGTTGATGTGCAGAACCCCTTGTTATTTAAAAAAAAAAAAAAACTCACAGCCAAAGAAGAGAAGAGACCCATGATGTTCCATGTTGTAGTCATTGCCGAATTCATATACTATGAGCATATAAAATGCTTTCAGCATTTTCAGAGTATTTTACGTTATTGTGTGTTGCAGTATGCATTTAACTTAATCCTTTATCACGTTTCAGCTTTCTTGTACACTGTAAAAAAATCCTGGTTGCCTTAAATTTTTAAGCTGAATCAAATTAACCTCATAAGTCCATTTAACTTATATTATGTTAAACTGACTAAAAACAGCTTGCGTAACTTATAAAAGTAAGTCAGAGCATGATTAACTCAGTTTTGTAAGTTACAATGACCTAAAAACATATGCTGTCTGGACTGATTGATCATAGGATTTTTTTACAGTGTAGTGTAGTTTTTTATGTAATAGCCAAAATATATCATAAAATCCTTTTTTTATCTTAAACTCTATTAAGGAATTGTCTTTCATAGGTTCTTGAGGACCAGCTGTTCAAATTTAACTTTGAAACCTCTTTACTTTTGATCTCAACTCCAAATTAACTAATTATTTAAATATTTTATTCACCCTAAACTGAAAATGCCATAATTTTCGCATCTTTCACTTGTCACAAACCTGTTTGACTTTCTTCTTCTACACATAAGAAGACATTTCGAAAAATTATGAAAATCTCTAACCATTGACTTCCAAAGTAATTGTTTTTCCTACTTTCCTGGAGATGCTTAGAGGTTTCTAACATTTTTTTAAATAACATATTTTGCACTCAACCAAAAAGAAACTCATGAAGGATTGAAACCACTCGAAGATGAGTAAATTGTGAGTACATTTTCATTGTTGGGTAAACTTTTCTTTTAATAGTATATTTCATAAAATATAAAAAATTCCTGTAGTTTTTAGTGCAATCAATGTCATTTTAAACACGTACTGTACCACTTCACACGTATGTATTTATATTGATTTTTTTGATGTTTAACAAGACCATACATAGTAGTTTACAATACAACATAGGAAAAGTTACAGACTGTTTTAGTTTTCTTATTTTCCCGCTATGCCCTCAAAATAAAATAAATAAAATTTATGGATTAAAAACAAACATATCATCTGAGAGAAAAAAATTAAATAAAAAATGGAAAAATGTTATCAAAATTAAAAATGAAAAAAAAAAAATAAATAATAATAATAATAAATAATAATAATTGAGCAAGTTTACAATAAAAGAGTAAAAAAAGGAAAGAAAAGATAAAACCTGAAAAGTTTGCGTTAAGGAGTCAATATTTCCTCTTTCTAGTTATTTACTGTGTATTGGAGCTGATACACACTGAACAGCTAGGGTAAGCCATTGATATAGTCTAAAACAGAGTTCCAGGTCTTGTAAAGAAATTTGAGAGATCCTATAAGAAATCTTATTATCTTATCTTCTCAAGTTTTATGCAGTTAAAGATTTCTCGAATCCACGTCACGTGATGGAGAAAGTACCTGTGTCCAGCTAAAAGTGTAGAAAAAGCAATAACCTGGTAAGATGCAACGGTCAAGTCAGCTCTCTGAAATACCAAAAAGACCTGTCAAGGGGTTAGGGTTTATGTTTATTGCTTCATTTAGTGTATCAAAAACACCGGACCAGAAATTTGTCAATTGATGACACCAGTGTAGTTTTTGATGATTACCCACTTTTTGTGCTGACCATTTTTTTCATAGTTCCTATAACTATTGTCAAAAGTACCCATGTCAACACTGGAGGAATGTAGATCAATTTTAGTTTTAGCAACCTTCAGGGTAGGGTCTAATCCAGCATCATAGGAACTATCATTGACTTCAGTGTGCTGTCAAATAAAACACTGCAACTGCCATGTTTATAAAGCCAGATCAGAATCAGAAAGAGCTTTACTGCCAGCCAGGTATGTTCACACACTCGAGAAATTTGTGAGAGCTTCTACAGTGCAACAAAATGACAGAGACAGGACAAAAAAACAGATGATATATTTCAATAGAACAATAGTATACATAAACAATACAGTAGAGGGGTTGTACCAGTGCTTCGCTCAGCAGTCCAAACTACTTAACGAAGTCTTCGGAGGTCAGATTTGGTACCTGAGCTAAACCAGACAGTTATTGATGTGCAGATAGCCTTCTTACTGCAAAATGACAATGAAGTCCAGGAACTTCTCCATCTTCCAGTTGTGGATGTTGTTAAATGCTGCAATTAAATTCCATCATCACCGTCAGTTGCCTTACATCACATCCGATCTTCTACTGGTAGTTCAAATGAACCCTGGAAAATGAGCCAAGGGGAGCATTTAGTTCTCAGGGGTCTAGTTCCTATACCTGATGTACCTATATCTACTTTTTCTATTCGTGGTACAGTCCGTTTAATAGGTTTCACTGTCTTACAGTCTTAGGTCATCTCTAATTTTCACAAGCCATGTTTTCCTGAGTATTGGCTCACAGCAGGGGGAGACAAAGGGCAGCTGCTCTTGACTAGTTGATTTTGGCAGTAATCTCCCACCCCTCGGTCACACACATCTACTAGCACAGTCTGTCAAAGGATGAGCTTACTGCACCAGATTAACCCACTAACACAGCTAATGGGTCCAAAACAGCTGAAAATGTGCCACGGTGTCTTGCAACGTACATGCAAGTGTGTATAAAAAACAACAATCTGACCTCATCTACTGTAGTATACATCTGTTTCTGCAATCTAAATTCGAGGCCACACCCTCAATGCAGCGCTCACAGAAATGAAAACACTGCACTAAAGGGGATTTTGTTCCACCAAAGGGTTAGATAGATGGATCCCATGAACTGAGTTTCCTCACATTAGAGCATGCGGTTGTTTGAGGGGGCGACAGCATGACTGATGGGCCCTAGAGGTTTTCTGCAGAGCTCTGGTCACGGGTCAACAGTGTGTGCGAAGTGCTCCAGGAAGATGATTTATGTTTGTAATGAGCTTGTGGTGCTCTTAAAAGAAGTTCTGGCCAGAGGTGTGTTAGACCAATAGAGGAGCTTTCTTAATGGGCTAATAAGACAACACTCCTCCACACACTCTTGCAGAGTGAGCAACTCAAGCCAGATGTGCAATGGGCCTGAAAACATCACTCTTAATTTGACATCGTAAAAATAGTGGACAGTTTGAAATGAGTCATGAATAATAATGAAACTTTCTATTTATTTGTTTAAATCATGACTATTAAAACATCACTCCCATACTTGTCAGTTGCCAGACAAGTAACTATTGTAAACTACACCCATTCTTAATGACTGGGTTTAACGTTGAAAGAAAAAGTGCGTTCAAATTCAAATGTATTTACTATGTCATGTGTAAAATACACTACAAAAGTTTAAATGGTTTAAAAATACAGCACTAGAATCACCCGCTTCGAATGTTATGACTGGATTGAAGGGGTGTTATCAATTGTTATCAGCTGATAGATATGGGCTAGTAATAGCCTTCTGCGCCTACTGGTAGGCTCAGAAGGCTGTTATCATCCATCCACATGGTAAATCAGCCATACTAATAGAGAAGACTCCAGATCCAGATCTGTTTTTACATCACTGTGACGGTTGGGTCGCAGCCGCAGCCGTATGTGTATAGCCATATCTATAGCTGATTAACCATGTGGATGAATGATTTTTTGAGCCTACCAGTAGCTAACATGATAACATTCGAATCAGCTGACTAAAACCATGAACCTATTCCTGTGAAGGGGCATGATCATTTAGAAATTATACTAATATGCTGATTTGGTGCACAGGAAACAATTATTATTATGATGACAACAGTTATGTTGCTTTTTTGTGATTATAAAGTTGATTTGCAATATCAGAATCATTATATACAGCAGTGACATACAGACAGTTGAAGTCAGAATTATTAGCCCCCCTTTGAATTAAAAAAAAAAAAAAAATCCCCAAATGATGTTTAACAGAGCAAGGAAATTTTCACAGTATGTCTGATAATATTTTTTCTTCTGGAGAAAGTTTTATTTGTTTTATTTCGGCAAGAATAAAAGCAGTTTTTAATTTTTTATGAACCATTTTAAGGTCAATATTATTAGTCCTTTCAAGCTAATTTTTTTCGATAGTCTTCAGAACAAACCATCGTTATACAATTATCCTAACCTGTCTGTCTTAACCAAATTAACCTAGTTAAGCCTTTAAATGTCACTTTAAGCCAGGGGTGTAGTGGACATTTTAAAAGTGGGGGGACAGCTGTATAAAATTCAAAGGTTTACATTTTTAATCAACTGTTTCTAAATGGTCTGTCTCTAAAAATGCGGGGGACGTACGCCCCCCCCCCCCCTCCCCCCCCCCCCCGGTTGCTACGCTCCTGTTTTAAGCTGTATAGAAGTGGTCTTGAAAAATATCGTTTAAAATATTATTTACTGTCATCATGGCAAAGATAACATAAATTAGTTATTAAAAATGAGTTATTAAAACTATTATGACGTATCCCCCCCCCCCCCCCCGGTTGCTACGCTCCTGTTTTAAGCTGTATAGAAGTGGTCTTGAAAAATATCTTTTAAAATATTATTTACTGTCATCATGGCAAAGATAACATAAATTAGTTATTAAAAATGAGTTATTAAAACTATTATGACGTATCTCTCCCCCCGGTTGCTACGCTCCTGTTTTAAGCTGTATAGAAGTGGTCTTGAAAAATATCTTGTAAAATATTATTTACTGTCATCATGGCAAAGATAACATAAATTAGTTATTAAAAATGAGTTATTAAAACTATTATGACGTATCCCCCCCCCCCCCCCCCCCCCCCCGGTTGCTACGCTCCTGTTTTAAGCTGTATAGAAGTGGTCTTGAAAAATATCTTTTAAAATATTATTTACTGTCATCATGGCAAAGATAACATAAATTAGTTATTAAAAATGAGTTATTAAAACTATTATGACGTATCTCTCCCCCCGGTTGCTACGCTCCTGTTTTAAGCTGTATAGAAGTGGTCTTGAAAAATATCTTGTAAAATATTATTTACTGTCATCATGGCAAAGATAACATAAATTAGTTATTAAAAATGAGTTATTAAAACTATTATGTTTAGAAATGTTTTGAAAAAATCTCTCGGCTAAACAGAAATTAGGGGAAAAATAAACAGGGCAGCTAATAATTCAGGGGGGCCTAATAATTCTGACGTCAACTGTATATATATTTTAAACACATTCTAACTGCAAAGTAAAATAATATAATTCTCACACTAACACTCAGCTATGATCATCTTGGCTATATTGTCACTCCTTTAAGAGACATTAGCAGATACCCATTTTTTTCTGTTGTCTGCTTTGTCCTGGTTTCAGAAAAAAAAAATATCAGTACAAATTAAATATTTGGGCGTTTTCAACAGGTTGTTTATGTACTGTATTTCAGGCTTGATTATTACTTATACGCATTCAACAAATGATTATATAACTGTTTAATTTTGTGAAAATCTTTTAATGACTCTATAAAGATTTACTTTTATTTTCATCACCCTGAGAAAGTTGTTCTATTGGATAGCATCTCTGCACTTTGTTCTGCTTTCTTCAGAGCCTCTTAATCTCAACACATGACACATACTTGTACACATATTTCACTCCCTGTTCGCTCAAAGCTCAGTGTTTTCCTGGAGTCTGGCGTGGAACTAGTGTTTGTTACTGACAGTATCTGCTTTCTTTACATCGTCCTTCAGTCTGCCAGAGGTGGCCTGTGCCATTAATGGTCTGATGTGAAAGGGGTCTCCTGCCAGCCCTGCTCGACACCATGGGCAATGAAAACAGCACTTCAGAGCTGCCGGTAAGAGGGTTTCTGGTGTGATCTGCCGTCTAGCTCGGCATTGTAGTATCTATCTCTTCTGAAACACTTGGACTATCATGCTTGTGTGTTTTAAAACTAGACCTACTGTTTACAGCTGTTATGACTTTTGGTGGCGTTTGTTTGCATTCCCACATCAACTGACATGCCTGTGACAAGCCGTGCTCAAGATAACAGCACATATATAGACTGTGGTAAAAATCATGATGTTTGCATTGTGTTCGCTGTGTTGTCAAACATTCTGAACGAATATAGTTTTGAAAAAGCACAGATGGTCAGTGAACTCATTCTGTGTGGGATTTTTTGCCCAGTGTTAACCACTATGCTGTGCTAGCACTAGATAGTAACTAACAAAGTACACTCAAAAAATTATGTTTGCTGTTTGTTCAAGATATTTATTTAAAGTAACCTGAAACAAGCTGAAACAACATGATTCTTGAGTTTTTTTGGGGGGACAACTTATTTGTTTTATGTTCAATCCACTTAAATTTGTAAAAACTAGTTAATAAGTTAACTTAGGTGTGAGCGGTGAACAAAGTAACACTTTTTGATTTTGGCCAAATAATGAACAAAGTAATGGGGTTAGACAAACCATATTTGTTTTACCAACAACACACAAGCCTCTCCTACAAATGAGCACTGGTTGTATGATCGCCTGACTTATGGTTTCTGTGCAGTATCACCAAAAGTGCCAGGAGTCAAAATTTTACTATTTACCTCACCTGCGGGGCAAGTGGTAACAGACAGAGGGTTAGTTGTAACACATGCTTAAAAAGTCAGATTTCACACAATTAATTTTAAATTCAGTTTACTTTAAATAGTAGCTATATTTCCTCAGTATACTTAACTCAATCGGCTGGCTAAAACTGTGAACCTATTCTCGTGATGGCACATAATCATTTAGAAATCATTCTAATATGCTGATTTGGTGCACAGGAAACATTTATTATTATGATAAAAACAGTTATGTTGCTTTTTTTAATATAAAGTTGATCAATATAAAGTTGATCATCAGAATCATTATATACAGCAGTGTAAAGAAAGAGTTCACTTGAAAAAGGTGGACTTGTTTGGATTTTATTCTGTAAAAGCCTAAAACTATTTATTTCAGATTTCAAATCAAAACATTGCCATTATCAGCATGTTTTTCAGACAATGAGAATTGTTCAGAATGACAACTGTTTTCATTTTTTGTGATTGAAGATCAGGGTTATTCCATAAAATATTGATTTTGCAGTGGTGTTCATAACAACGCCAAAATGCTTGACAACTATTGGTTAGCTTAATCGTTCAAACATTAAGATTACAAATGCTATTCTGGCCTACAAGTTAAAATATTGAGGGCAACGCAGTGGCACAGTAGGTAGTGCTGTTGCCTCACAGCAAGAAGGTCGCTGGTTCGAGCCTCGGCTGGGTCAGTTGGTGTTTCTGTGTGGAGTTTGCATGTTCTCCCTGCGTTTGCGTGGGTTTCCTCCAGGTGCTCCGGTTTTCACCCACAGTCCAAAAGACATGCGATACAGGTGAATTGGGTAGGCTAAATTGGTCATAGTGTATGTGTGTGAATGAGTGTGTCTGGGTTTCCCGGTTGTGGCTGGAAGGGCATTCGCTGCGTAAAACATGTGCTGGATAAGTTTCGGTTCATTCCGCTGTGGCGACCCCAGATTAATAAAGGGACTAACCCGAAAAGAAAATGAATGAATGAATGAATGTTAAAATATTGATTGAAATTTCTGTGACTATTTATAGGACCATGCTACATTAACAATGTGTTTTAAGGCTCACAATGATAACCACAGAAGCTTATTTTAATTTAAGGTGAAGTTATATGCCTTAAAACATTTCATAATCTGATTACAATTCATAATTATTTTATTAAATGGAGTGAATAACTATTACATGTATGCTGTATTTATATCTAATACTATCATAGTATTTATTATCTGTTGTTACTGTTGAATTAATTAACTAAGGATACTTTATTGTAAAGCGTTACCAATTGTACTTTAAAATTCTTTTGCAATATTGTGGTAATATGTACCATGAAAAAAGCTTCAGCGATTAATCGCAACAAGAAATGATCATCATCATAAGCTGATTCGTTAAATTGAATCAAAAGCAGTCATACCTCAGCGGTTCTCTACTTTTTAGAGTCGGAAAGTTCTACTAGTATGTCCTCATCCTAAATGTCACACTTTGGCACATATATGAAGGTGTTTGGCACATTCAATGTTCATGAATCATTTTGTTCATTGCATCTGCAGCTTAATTTGAGTGATTCAGTTAGTTTAAACTGTTGAACAGAGATAAAAAGATCTTTAAAAAAATTCAAGTTCACATAACAAGGAATTTAATTTTGGTCTCCTCTAGGTTGGGTTCTGATTCAATGATAAATTATATATCCATTCATTCATTTTCTTTTTGGCTTAGTCCCTTATTTATCAGGAGTTGCCACAGCGGAAGGAAGCGCCGATATATCATATAATGGTAGTTATTTGTATCACGACTGTTATTAAGAAAAGCGCATTAGCACCTAGCAGCTAAATACTCATTCCAAACCTGAAATTATTATGATTAGTTTGTAGCTTAAACTACTGTTTCTAAGTAGCTTTCCTGACAATGATCCCCATCATTTAAATCTTTTGCCTGTGTATGCCTGTTTGAAATAAGATATTACAAATCATTTACGCATTCAGTGGTTTGATCTTTAATGGTCTCTGAAAGGAATTATTTAAGTGACGTTATGCTACATTGAAAAGGCTACTCAACATGGAATTCAGGGTTTATCTTAATAGGATCTTAATGTACTGGGCACAAGGATGACTCCAACCAGTTTGGTAGGTTCCCAGAACGAACTTTAAGTACTTTTGGTAAAATTCCAACAACAGAATTGGGACAGTCTGAGGTGTGTAGTGACCCAAATCTACATTTCTGCAATTTACATCTCTTCTTTTTGTATTCCACGTATTTGTCTCTGCCACAGGAGGGCACTCAAGAGAATGTGGTGCTATTTCCTCCAGAAGACACACAGTCTGACATGGTAAAGGGTGCATGAGGATTTCAGCATGCGTGTGTGAAGTTGCACTTGGAGTGTGCATGGTAGTTTTGCTACAGAATCATGCAAACACATAGCAATAGATTTGGATTATTGAGTTGAGATAAATACTTAAATCAGCCTAAGTTGGATTAAGATGCTCTAGTGTTCAAGATGCAGAAAGGGCTGTTAAAATGTGCCAGAGTCTTTCTATTATTGTCACGGATTGGCCAGGCTCTTCCACCAGCATCACGCAAAGATCACCATCACCTGAGTATTAACCACACACAGCTGTACCCAATCACTTATAGTCACTATATAAGCACACACCTCACTTCACTCAGTGTCCGGTCTCGTTCCTACGAAGCGGACTCTGAGTGAACACCTCCTGGTAATCACTCACCCTCGATATCAGCAAACAATACTTACCTTCTCTCTGTTTCTCCTAGTCTGTCCAGTGTTCCCGGTATCCTGTCTGCCTTGTGTCTATCGTCAGTCTGTCTTCCCCGCAAGCCCTCTGGTGTGTGCATTCGGTCTCCTTCAGTGTTTGTCAGCCAACCTGCCACCAAGGATCATCTGATTTACCATACTCCAATCACTTCTCCTCCGTTCTCCTTGTATGCTCATCTGTTGTAAATAAACATCGTTGTTAATTCACTCACCTCCTTTGTCCGTCTGCTTCCCATAACAGAAGACCGGACCTCTACAATCAACAGCATGAGCACTCACGATCCCATTCAAGAGTTGGTGGACTCACTGAAGAGAGTGTTATTGTCATCTACTCCACTTCCCGAAGCACCACCAGCACCGAGCACTTCTTCACCGTCCACCCACTCATCCAGTCCCATGGCTCAACCAGCGCCCTACTCTGGCGGGGCGGAGGAGTGCAATGGATTTCTTTTGCAATGTTCTCTCATATTCACCATGCAACCTGAGTTATATCCCACAGATCTGTCCAAAATCGCATTCATCATCTCCCTTCTCTCTGGATCAGCTCTTCGGTGGGCAGAAACCATTTGGCAACAGTCTGGGCCGGTAACCAGCTCCATTCAAGCTTTCACCAAGTACTTTAAGGAGGTTTTTGGTCGTGCAGATGCAGAAGTAGCAGCTGGAGAACAGTTATACCATCTCAAACAGGGAGCCATGTCCACTCAGGATTATGCGCTCCGGTTCCGTACTCTGGCTGCTGCTAGCGGATGGAATGAGCGATCTCTCCTCACCACCTACCGGCTCGGACTGGAGCCCAGCCTCCGACTACAGCTAGCAGCCCTCGACGATACCTTGGGGTTGGAGAAATTCATCCAACAATCCCTCCGCTGTTCCGATCGTCTGAGGGCCTACCAGCACGATCTTCCACCTGTTCCCCAAGCACTCTTCCGTTCGCCAGAGCCAGCAGTCCCTCCAGAACCTGAACCAATGATCATGGAATCTGGTAGACTCACCATCACTGAGCGACAGAGGAGGCTGACCCGGGGTCTATGTATGTACTGTGGTGCCGAAGGACATGTCAGGCTGGACTGTCCCATTCGTCCAGCACGTCCTTTGGTGAGTGTATTCAGTTCTCCCATTGAAAAAATGCATCCTCTCACCACCAATGTCCAGTTAACTACCCCTTCTATATCTGTTTCAGTCACGGCCCTCATCGACTCCGGGTCAGCTGGAAATTTCATCTCGTACGCCCTCTGTCGCCAGCTCCATCTTAACACCGAAGCCTCGACGCACGTCTACCAGATCCAACCCATAACCAACGCAATCCATTCCCAGGCACGTATTTATCGCAAATGTGAGCCTATCTATCTCCAAGTGGGATTGCTCCACAAGGAGGAGATCCAATTTCTGGTTCTGGAGGGTGCATCCATGGACATCATTTTAGGGCGCCCGTGGCTGGTGAAGCACGATCCCATCCTCTCTTGGGGCACAGGAGAAATAAAGAAATGGGGTGAAGACTGCAAAACCAGATGTTTTCCCGACCTACCTGTTCAACTTCAGAAACCACTTACCATCTATGTCACGTCTGTCGAAAGCCCAGTCAATAAACGATCCATTCAAATCCCGAAGATCTACTCCGCATTTGAAGACGTTTTTTGCCCCAAGAGAGCTTCCCAGCTACCTCCACATCGGCCATGGGACTGCGCCATAGACCTGCTGCCAGACGCTCCTATGCCCAAAGGTAGGATCTACCCGTTGTCCCTTCCGGAAAATAAGGCCATGGAGGAGTATATTCAGGAAGCACTGAGTCAGGGGTATATCCGCCAGTCCACGTCACCCGCTGCCTCAAGCTTTTTCTTTGTGGCCAAGAAGGATGGAGGGCTGCGTCCTTGCATCGATTAGTTCTGAATCAAGGAACAATTAAGTTCCGGTATCCCCTTCCTCTCGTCCCTGCGGCCCTGGAACAACTACGATCCGCCAAGATTTTCACGAAGTTGGACCTCCGCAGCGCCTACAATCTGGTCAGAATACGTGAGGGGGACGAGTGGAAGACGGCGTTTGTGACCCCTACAGGACACTACGAATACCTGGTCATGCCCTATGGTCTGGTCAACGCCCCCTCCGTATTCCAGAACTTCATTCACGAAGTCCTCCGGGAGTTCCTCCATATCTCCGTCATAGTCTATATTGATGACATCCTGATTTACTCCCGGAGTGAGGCCGAACACCGCCACCACGTTGCGGAGGTCCTACAAACCCTCAGAGACCATCAATTGTACCTCAAGGCTGAAAAATGCTCCTTCCACCTACCGTCTGTTCAGTTCTTGGGGTACATTATTGATCAGAAAGGGGTTCGCATGGACGAGGGGAAGGTGACTGCCGTTGTCTCCTGGCCAAAACCAACAACCATTAAAGAACTCCAGCGATTTCTAGGATTTGCCAATTTCTATAGACGATTCATCCACAACTACAGTCTCATTACCGCTCCGCTGACCAACCTACTCAAAAACCACCCCAAGAAACTCTCCTGGCCTCCCGAAGCCGATGCAGCCTTCCAAACCCTCAAACAATCCTTCACTCAAGCTCCACTCCTGACTCACCCCGATCCTGAAATCCCGTTCGTGGTCGAGGTAGATGCCTCGACAACTGGAGTGGGAGCCATCCTGTCTCAACATCAAGGTACACCATCATTACTCCATCCATGCGCCTATTTCTCGAGGAAGCTCAGCCCGGCGGAGAGAAACTATGACATCGGAAACCGAGAGCTATTGGCTATCAAGCTTGCCCTGGAAGAATGGCGACACTGGCTGGAGGGAGCCAAACATCCTTTCCAGGTGATTACAGACCATAAGAATCTCCAGTACCTCAAGGAAGCCAAAAGACTCTGTCCTCGTCAGGCCCGATGGTCCCTGTTCTTCTCCCGATTCCAATTCTCCATATCTTACCGACCTGGGTCAAAGAACATCCGAGCGGACGCACTTTCCCGTATATATGATCAGCCGGAAATCATGGAGACCCCAGCCAGAATCCTCCCAGAACAGATCACGGTCTGTCCAATCACCTGGTCCGCTCCTACAGTCATCGCCACTCCCGAATCCAGGACTCCGCCGGGCTGTCCCCCCAATCGTCGCTTCATTCCTGAAAACCAACGGGTAGATCTGATTCATTCCACCCATACATCTTTGGGCACAGGGCATCCCGGGACCAACAACACCCTCTCGTTGCTATCCCAACGCTTTTGGTGGCCGCACATGGCGAGGGATGTGAGGAGATACGTTCAAGGCTGTAGAGAGTGCGCTATGTCAAAGAGTCCTCGCCATCTACCTGCAGGTAAACTCCATCCCTTGCCCATCCCAAACCGCCCCTGGTCACACCTAGGAGTTGACTTCATGACAGATCTACCATCATCTGAAGGTAATACCTGCATTTTAGTCATTGTCGACCGTTTTTCCAAATTCTGCCGTCTGATTCCCTTGAAGGGTCTGCCCACAGCCCTAGAAACCGCCGAAACCCTATTCAACCATGTCTTCCGATGCTTTGGGTTACCTGAAGACATAGTCTCGGACCGAGGACCCCAGTTCATCTCCAGACTATGGAAAGCCTTCTTCAGACTCCTAGGTGTGACCGTCAGCCTCTCGTCTGGCTATCATCCACAGACCAACGGCCAGACAGAGAGGAAGATCCAAGAAGTGGGGCGGTTCCTCAGAACATTCTGTCACGGTCATCAAAACTCCTGGAGCCAGTTTCTGGGCTGGGCGGAATACGCCCAGAATTCCCTGCGGCAACCTACCACCGGACTTACGCCATTCCAGTGTATTCTGGGCTTCCAACCTCCACTATTTCCCTGGGATGGCGAACCTTCTGATGTCCCCGCAGTGGATTACTGGTTCCGGGAGAGTGAGAGGGTCTGGGACGATGCTCATCACCATCTCCAGAGGGCAGTTCGCAGAGCCAAGGAGGTCTCCGACAAGAGGAGGATCCCAGGTCCAAGCTATGCGCCGGGGCAGAAAGTTTGGCTCTCCACCAGAGACATCCGCTTGCGACTGCCCTCCCGAAAACTTAGTCCCAGATTTGTTGGTCCCTTCACCATCCTGGAGCAGGTCAACCCCGTCACGTTTAAGTTACAGTTACCACCACAATATAGGATCCACCCCACATTCCACGTTTCACTCCTCAAACCCTTTCACGACCCTCTGATTCCCTCCACAGAGCCTGGCCATGAAGAGGAACCTCCTCCCCCACTGATGTCGGAAGTCGGATCCATCTACAAGATCAAGGACCTTCTACGGTCCCGACGTCGTGGTGGTCAGCTGGAATATCTTGTCGACTGGGAGGGATACGGTCCGGAGGAGAGATCTTGGGTCCCCAGATCAGATATATTAGATCCTGCACTTATGGAAGAGTTCCACTCCAATCACCCCGAGTTTCCAGCACCTCGTGGACGTGGTAGACCACCACGGCGTCGGAGGTATAGGCCCTCAGGAGCGGGCCCTGGGGAGGGGGGTAATGTCACGGATTGGCCAGGCTCTTCCACCAGCATCACGCAAAGATCACCATCACCTGAGTATTAACCACACACAGCTGCACCCAATCACTTATAGTCACTATATAAGCACACACCTCACTTCACTCAGTGTCCGGTCTCGTTCCTACGAAGCGGACTCTGAGTGAACACCTCCTGGTAATCACTCACCCTCGATATCAGCAAACAATACTTACCTTCTCTCTGTTTCTCCTAGTCTGTCCAGTGTTCCCGGTATCCTGTCTGCCTTGTGTCTATCGTCAGTCTGTCTTCCCCGCAAGCCCTCTGGTGTGTGCATTCGGTCTCCTTCAGTGTTTGTCAGCCAACCTGCCACCAAGGATCATCTGATTTACCATACTCCAATCACTTCTCCTCCGTTCTCCTTGTATGCTCATCTGTTGTAAATAAACATCGTTGTTAATTCACTCACCTCCTTTGTCCGTCTGCTTCCCATAACAATTATAGTGACTCCTGATAAAGAAAGGAATAAGCTGAAGGAAAGTAAGTGACTGCCCAGTATTAAGTATAGGCCTATTACTAGACCTCTCTCTCATCATTTAAATACACAATTTTTTCCCATTTTTTTACTGGCAACAACATCACTAGAATACTCAATTAGATTTCCGGTACTCTTATTTATTTAATTATTTATTTTTGTTTGAACATACAGTAGTGGTCAAAATGATGTCTGGAGAAAACGTAAGAATGTTGATGGATACAAGAGAGAACAACAGATTATATTATAGTCATTGTATTCACTACTTTATTTTCTGAAATTTGTTTCCCTATTTACCTTTACAGATTTATCAGTAAAATATCTTAAATGCATTTAGTGATTTCATTTTCCCAATATAACATGTTCCTCATATTTCCTCATATTAAGCATAGGGTCATTCATTACAAGGTAATGTCAAATCCAGACATCACGTTTAGCCACTACTGTACACAGAAATTAAATAAATGTAACTACTGGAAAAGTAGGGCCCCTTCCTATGATGTATAGGTTAATAATGTCTTTGTAATTTTTTTTGTAGTTATTTTTTCTCTTTTTTACATGTCATTCTATTTTGTTTTTTTATTCCATTAGTCTGGCTGAGATTTTATTATGATGGCATTGTATAATTGCTTTATCGTTTGCTAGTGTTTTTTGGTGCATGTTCTAGTTGGTGAGATAATTTTTTTGCATATGCACATGATGGGTGTTATGTTTTCATAAAAACATCTGTAAATAAACAAATACAGTCATAAATTAATAAAAAATAATAACCACTGCATTTTTTTCTTTTATTATAAATAGTGTATTAATATACAATCAAATTCTCATAAAAGCTCAAATTTTTGCTGCTTGTTTAAACTACTTATTAAAAATGAGCTGAAACAACAGAATTTTAAATCCTTTTTGGGGGCAACTTAATTTTTTATGTTCAACCCTCACGGTAAGAACATATTTAAACATATACGTTTTAACATATGTTTTAATATAGGTGTTTAATATTCATTCATTCATTTTCTTTTCGGCTTAGTCCCTTTATTAGTCTGTGGTCGCCACAGCAGAATGAATCGCCAACTTATCCACCACATGTTTTACGCAGTGGATGCCCTTCCAGCTGCAACCCATCTCTGGGAAACATCCATACACAATCATTCACACTCATCCACTATCCACAATTTTCCTACCCAATTCACCTTTACCGCATGTCTTTGGACTGTGGGGGAAACCGGAGCACCCGGAGGAAACCCACGCGAACGCAGGAAGAACATGCAAACTCCACAGAAACGGCAACTGACTCAGCTGAGGCTCGAACCAGTGACCTTCTTGCTGTGAGGCGACAGCATTACCTACTGCGCCACTGCATCGCCGGTTTTTAATATATGTAACATATATAAAACTGGCCATTTGCCTATATTGCCAATATATATATATATATATATATATATATATATATATATATATATATATATATATATATATATATATATATATATGTATGTATATATGTATATATATATGTATATATATGTATATATATATATATATATATATATATATATATATATATATATATATATATATATATGTGCACATATATACGTGCATATATATACCTCTATGGGTGCATATATGCACATATATGTTCACCTGTATGTTTACTTATATATTAGTAAAATTATTAAAATCTGCTAGACAACATAAATAAAAGCCCATGTAGAGATTTACATTTTTTATTTACTTAAGAACATTACAACAGTACAAGTGAAAAAATACAAGAACAAAGAACTCAAGAAAAAAAAACTGAACAAAAAATAAATTTAAAATAAAAAAAAGACAAACCGTTTTGTTATACATTTACTTCTTTTCACTATCTTCATAGAAATAAGAATTGACATTATAAATGTTTCAGGAAAACTCTTCTCACGTTTTTGCCACTGTTAAATTACATAACATGCCAATTACATACCAATTTCAAGTGTTCGCACATACATACATCTTTTGCATGTTTTAGTTAGTTCTTAGTTATTGCCGTGATATTAGAAAATATGAACTAGGCATCATGTATAACACTTGCTAAAGTGAGATATGAGCTAAATCTTGTATGTACATGATATAGGGCTTATATGTGGATATAAAGAAACAGGAGACCTATATGGTCTGTATATGCACATATATGCACCTCGGTTTTGCCTATATGTGGCATATATACACATAATGTTTATGCAGCATATATATTATCATATATGTGCATATGTACTGTATAGGTTTCATATATGCGCATATATCCTCATATAGGTTCTTTCCATGTGGGAATCCACTTAAATTTGTTAAGTTAACTTTATCGATTTGTGTTGGGAAAACATGAATGAATTGTGTCGAACAATGCATTTTTTTACAGTGTACGAACTGTAGTAACAGAGGCCTGGGTGATATTTACTATGATTCAATAAGTCTGTATTTCATTCAAAAATTTATGCTCTCCCCATATGGACTGACCTTTGTCCCATTATTTCCCAGCATTCACCTGCAGCGAGTGTATCAGAGTGCAGACATCAGTGGCCAGCAGGAAGTGACAGAACAGCAGCCGCAGACATTAGAGACAGGAGGAGGAAGCCTGAGAGGGAGGGAGGGATCAGAGGGCAGAGGCGTCATGCTGAAACACTTACAGGGGGAGGGATCACTACTCAACTTGCTCTGTGTGTGTGTTCTAGTCTGAGATTTCGTAGTACTGCTTCTCAGGGGGAACAGTCTGTTTCGTTCTTCCAAGGACTAGCAGAGTTTCTCTTGTGAAGGGCATGGATGTGTAGCTGTGGAGGGCTGAAGGCTGAGTCAGGGGACTGGATCATAGGCAGCACCGGCAGCATGTGTTGCAGCATGTTTGTGTCTTTGCCCGGCTGAACCAAAACACACACACACACTCTGGGAGTTTAGCGCAGGAGTGCTGCACTGTGGAGTCACAGCTTTCGAGGGCAAATGTGTGTGTGTCTGCTTAGAGAAGGTGAGTTAGTGATTTATTTGCTGGCTTCTTAGTAAATAGGCCAACATTGAACTCATTTGTTGTATTTCATTTTTAGATCTTTTAATTCTTAAAACAACAACAGCAGCAATAACATGGTAGCACTTTTAAGTAAAGTCTTAATTTTTCACACTAGTTAATGCTTTAACTGATAGGACGGAATAATGAGATATGTTTGCCACAACTTTGGATCTTGTTATGATTATGATTATTAAATGCTGTACAAGTTTGAAATCCTTCTCTTGTCATGTTAATAAATACATTACCTAACATTAACTAATGGAACCTTACTGTAAAGTGCGACCAACTAAGATAATGTTTATTGGCCTTGTTAATGTTGGCTTGTAAAATGTTCTTTGACTTTACATTGCATTAAAATGTTAAACATGTTAACAGATAAAACTTTAGATCTTATAATTATATTAAAATTTCAGAATAATTATTACTAAGATGAACACTGTATTGTTTATTGTTAGATGCTAACTATTGAATCCCCATTGTTATGTCTTACCTGCTAGTATGGTTATTATAGGTATTTTAAACTAAACAGTAAAACGGAGAAGTATTCCCTAGAACAAAAGTCTTGTAAACATTGGTACTTTTTACTTCAGCTAATCACTGCCAAATAAATATATACATTTTTTTTATCTCATTGTAATAATAATAATAACAATGTTATTAATTGTAGTAGTAGCATATTAAAGGTTAGTTCACCACAACATATAACATGTTCTTTTAATTTACATTGCATTAAATGTTAAACATGTTAACAGATAAATCTTTAGATCTTATAATTATATTAAAAGTTAAAAGATAAATGCTGTATTGTTCATTGTTAGATGTTGTCAACTGTTGAATACCTAATGTTATGTCCTACCTGCTAGTATAGTTATTATAGTTATCTTAAACTAAAATGGTAAAACTAAAGTATTGCCTAGAACAAAAGTCTAGAAAACATTGACACATTTTATTTCAGCTGTCTAGCTGCCAAATAAATATATCTCATTTTGTTTTTGGTTAATACATAAATAATGTTAATATTAATAATAATAATAATAATAATAACAACAACAGCAAAGTTATTAATAATTGTAGTAGTATATTAAAGGTTAGTTCACCTGACAGGCTAGTTAACATAACAAATGTCATTATGTTATTATACTCATGAAAAATGTAAAAAATAAAGAAACTAAAATAAAATTAAAACATAAATTATGAAAAAACAAACAAAATATATTAAACTTTTTATAAAACTACAATAGTTAGCATTATTGTGCAATGACGTCCAGAGTGTGTATTTGTCTTATTGAACTTTTAAATTCTCTTTTTAGACATAAAATTGATAAGTAGATATTATTGAACTTTACAGTATAGTCTAAATTGTTCACATTAGTTAATGCTTTAACTGATAGGAATTAATAATGAAATACATTTGCCACAACTTTGGATTTTGTTATGATTATGACTAATAAATGCTGATGATAAATGTTTGATATCCTTCTCTTGTCATGTTAATAAATACATTACCTAACATTAATGGAACTTTACTGTAAAGTGCGATCAACTAAGATAATGTTTATTGTTAATGTTGGCTCATAAAATGTTAGTTTTAGATTACATTGCACAAATGTTAAACATGTTAACAGATAAAATTTTAGATCTTATAGTTATATTAAAAGTTCAGATTATTATTTACTAAGATAAATGCTGTATTGTTCATTGTTAGATGCTAACTCATGAATTCCTAATGTTATGTCTTACCTGCTAGTATGGTTATTATAGTTTATCTTAAACTAAAATGGTAAAACTAAAGTATTGCCCAGAACAAAAATTTGTAAAACATGAACACTTTTTTCAGCTAACTTTTTTTGTTTTTGATAAACACTTAAATAATAATAATAATAATAATAATAATAATAATAATAATAATAATAATAATAATAATAATAAAATAACAATGTTATTAATAATAGTAGTCGTATATTAAAGGTTAGATCACCTCAAAATAAAAATTGTCATTATTTACTCGAGAAATTTCTTTGATTAGATTTGAACTAGAATGAAAAGAAAACAGATTAAAAAAAATAGCCACATTATATTTAAAGCATTAATAAAACGGCAATAGTTACCTTGCATTTTTTTACACTGCAATGACTTTCAGAGTGTGTACTTTGTCTTATTGAACTTTTACATCTTCTTTTAGGGCCTAAAGTAAATATACGTAAACTTAAAATAAGGAATTATAAATAAATATTTCCCTTGTAATCTTTTCATTGAATTCTATTTTTATTGATGTGTTTTTTGAATGTGTGCGTACGTCTCTGTGGTTTCAAATGGGCTGCATTTCATATCATTTATGGCTAGTGTGTGTATGCCAGAACTATTTAGAGGTCAGTCTGCTGTGTTGGGCTTATATGATCGCCATGGCAACCAGTAACCCTGGTTAGTAGTTAACAGCAGGGATTTACTGTAGTGCAGGACAATGGCCTGTTAAAGGAGCAGGTCAAAGCAGGCCATATGGGGTCTGCTTTTCAGGACCACTCATGCTGTAGGTCAAAGGACAAAAGCAGACAGTGACCCTTTTTTAAAAGAGGTGATTCGGGTTACCTTTCATTATTCAAGGCCCTTGTGTTCTTGCTGTATATACGGGTAAGAGAAACTTTCATACAACTTAAGTTTAGATATTACACACTCTGTGAAATGTAGCTCAGTGATTGTGATTTTTTAAGGTGCTATGTGTTCATTGAAGTTTTTAGGGTTTAAGTAAAGTTCACAGCATAGACAGGAAACAGGAAGTTGTGGAACATGAAACCAACCATGATAAATGAGATCATAAGCAGATAGAATGTGGTATTATTCTACTGAACTCAAGTGTAGGTGTGAATAAATATTGTCTTACAGTGTGTACAGTTAAAGGAAGATAAAAGTCTTTTTTTATGATCAGGGCTGAAAGTGTTTAACCTGTGCTATTGATTTGGGTTTGCTTATGTGATATATAAAGCATTGTTGTGTAAATAATATTAGCAATTAATTACCCCTTCATTGGATGTAGAATCTTAGTCATTGGCATTGATATATATATATAATTTATTTATTTATTTATTTATTTAAGTCAAAAGTCTTGTAATATTCCCCAGTAACATTCCATTGTTTTTCCAATGTATTTTAATCAGTGCCATATATTGGGTTAAGATATTATCACTCATATGCAGTTGTGAAACGGAATAAATTGTTTTAATTTTGAACATTGCAACGAAGTAGAAAAAAAAGTTCTTACAAAACTGATTAAGTGAGCAATTCCATGCAAATGTCAACCTTGCCATGAAAAAGTTTTCACCAAAATATTGAAACCCTTTTTAGGTTTTCTTGTGTAGGATTGCGTTTGACAGTACTGTAAAATACTCAAAAATGTACTCAATGTTTTCAAACTACTATATTTGATTTACCAAAGTCACACAAGTGCTAATTTCACATCCATCACATCCATAATGGAGAGACTTCACATCCATAACAAAGCCTTTTTCTCATAAATGCAAAATTTTTTAATAAAATCAAATCAATCATTTTGTTCTATAGTGAGCCAACTTTTATTCTTTAGATTAGCATTGTTTCTTTTGGGTTGTGCAGTTTAATTCACAGAATTTCCACAAAGCATGTTTTATACTGTAAACTCGTTAACTTTTTTCGTCACATCCATAATCCATGTTTATTTTCCTCATTTAAACCCTAAAAGTTGTTTACAGATTGATATTTTTCTGATCCCAGAACTCTGTGGTTAGTAGTTCAGGAAAATATAAACAGATGTTTCAATATAATGTGAACATATACTTTCTATGTGAATTTATGTTTAGCATTTTACTGTTTTGAATTTTTACAAATGTCACATCTATAACACTGGAATTGGTCAAGTTTTAATTATAATAATAGTACGATGCTGCTGAATATTATTCAGTAATATTTAAGCAAATATAAAATGAGAAAGTAAATATTATTTCAATTCTTCTTAAATCTTTTAGTTCTGATATTTTCTCATAATTTAGTTATATTTAAAACATATTTGTCAGTAATGTGATATAAAATGTGCTGACAGACAAACTTAATTTAGTGAAATAACATCACAATTATGTGATGAAAAGGAATTTTTTGACTGAAACAAGATTCCATATATTCCACTTAAATTTGATAGATTCCACTTATATTATGATACTGTGGTTTTGCAATAAATAAATGCACAGACAGGCCCGAATGAATGAATAATTTAATTAATGTTGTATGAATGGGACATTTGTAGGAAAATTGAAATTGCAGGGTGACACGGTCACTCAGTGGTTAGCACTGTTGCCTCACAGCAAAAAGGTCACTGGTTCGAGTCCCCGCTGGGTCAGTTGGCATTTCTGTGTGGAGTTTGCACGTTCTTCCCATGTTCGCGTGCGTTTTCTCCGGGTGCTCCGGTTTCCCCCACTGTCCAAAGACATGGGCTATAGGTGAATTAAATAAACTAAATTGGCCGTAGTGTATGTGTGTTTCCCAGTACTGCGTTGCAGCTGAAAGGGCATCTGCTGTGTAAAACAAATGGATGAGTTGGTGGTTCGTTCTGCTGTGGCGACCCCTGATTAATAATCGGATTAAGCGGAAGGAAAATGAATGAATGAATGTTGTATAAATACACAGTTTTACTTGTGGTTTAACACATAATTTGTTTGAGATTGAATGTTTGAAATTTTTATTAAATTAATAGTTAAACAGGGTAAGAAGGCCTTGTTTTATTTAATTCTCAGGTTGATGACAGAAGTTCTAGTCTAATAGACACTGAGTCATTTTGATTTGATTCTCTGTGGGAGAGAGTTTTTGGGAGACAGTGATACAGTACAGTGATTGTTCACCGGTGTGTGAAGTGCATCCTGTTCTTCAGGGGTTTTGCCGTTTTCTGTCAAAAATCCAGTCATCTGTCACAACCGAATGCTACTGAAATATGAAACCCTTGCGTTTATTCCACAAATTAAATGTCTGAATAAGCAAATGCAATCGGAACCCTTGACTTTGTCTGGACATGTATTAAGGAGCTTCATTTGATACTCTGACCAGATTTAAACTGAGTGGTGTTTGTCTTCACAATGGCCTGGAAATGTAGATCAGTGCTTGTCTTAAATCTCTGACATGGTATTACACATAACCTCTAGCTAAGGGAAGTGTGCATGTGTATATTGTGTGCATTAAATATGTGTGCTGGGGTCAAAGATGATAAAAAAAGCATGGGTAAAGGACGTGGAAGTCCTGTGTAATGCACCTCTAATGGGACTTGTGTTCAGAGTGCCTGCAACATGATCTGCTTCTGCGGCACAAAGACTTGCCTGTGAATCATAGTGTGCTGATCAATGAGTGTGTGTGGGTGTGTGAGATCTCAGTCTGTGCTTTCGAGGGATTTGATTCTCTCTTACTCTAAATCAGAGTGTTTGTTATGCAAACGAGAGTCTGAAAATTAGCACACCGTATTCTTAACTGTGATGTCATTCATGTGATGTCACTTTTTATAACTCACGTCAGGATTTTAAATAAATGTGACCCTGGACTAAATCAGTCATAAGGGTCAGTTTTTGGAAACTGAAATTCATATATTATCTGAATAAACTAAATCAATTATCTTTCCATTGATGTATGGTTTGTTAGGATTAGGCAAAATTTTACTACTACTGAAAATCTGTAATCCGAGTGTTCATCAAATTGAAATATTGAGGAAACCACCTTTAGAGTTTGTTGCATGATTTTTTTCTTAATATATTGATTTCTGGCATGAAATAAATATAAATAATTTTGACATTTACAGTATATTTTTGGCTATTCCCACAAATTATAGACTGGATTTGTTCTCCAAATTCACAAATATGGTTTATAATTTGTAATTTGGCAAAATAAAATGTAAATAAGCATGCAGATAATTTGCATATTTGAATATTTTAAAATGTTCATATGAAGGAAAATCTATTTTAAGTGATGTACACAAAAAGATATAGATGCAGTTTTTATTCAGATTTTTTTATAACATCACAACAATAACTAAGATGTGTAACAACTCAAAATGCTTCAGAATGCATTTAGTGTTTAAACTGTGGCAAATAGTTCAGCTATCCGATTTCATTTGGAATGGAGAGTTGTAAAACCTGTAAAGTCAGAACAATCACTTCATTTAGCCTCATTTGCAATGAAATAATAGTGTGCAAATTCACTACAAATATACACAAAAAAACTGGTGTATACTTTAAAAAATACAGATTTTTTAAAAGACAATGATTTCAAGAAGAACATTTAAATATTAATTTCGCCAAATTTTATTCAAAGTGTAAATGGCATCGTTATATTTTAATTGGAAAAAGGGAACATTTATTTATTTATTTATTTCATGAATTAAACATGAGACAACACTTTACTTTAAGGGGGTGTTCATAAGACAGACAATCATGACATGACACATGTCATGAATTTGAACGAGATGCATGTTTATGACAACTGTAATTAACTGTAATTCGCTCAGTTATGTCATTTTAAATGCAAATGGAACATTTTTAGAGATGTTATGATCTCATAACCTGTCTTTGTCGTGATAACTTGATATTACCAAGATAACATAAGTTATCATAAATCTGTCATAAACATGATTGTCATGAGGCCATTATACAGGATGTCCGCGAGGTCTCAAAAAGTATTAAAAGTTGATAAATCAATTACAAGAAAATGAAGGCCCTTAAAAGGTATTAAAATGTCTTAATCACATTTTTACGAGGTCTTGAAATTTGTTCAAGCATTGTCCAAAGTGTTTGATTCCAAAAAAGCATAAATATATTTATATTTACCTCCTAATATTAACAATGGCGTGCTCGATCCACACGATTAGTTCAGGTCGTGCTGCTTCTGGCCAAGCTCCTCCGTCCGGGTGATGTTACGTAATTTGCGACAAACGCGGGAAAGTGATGTGATACTCTCCACATGTACTGAATCCATAGAGGGAAACAGACGACAAAATGGGAAAAATCTCCTGAAAATCTCCTGGTTGGAGGAAGATGAGTTTAAACTGTCTGAAGCCTGTTGCTGAAAACAACCGCGTAATTTATTTTTTCAAGCTTTGTTTCTTCCGAGCTTATTGAGTTCTGTTGCACGGTTGTGCTCTATTGATTTATTTAACTACAACTGTTTATTAACAACTGTTTATTAAGTTAAAGGTTTGAAACTGATTAGAACTTGAAGTGGCGACGAGGTCTTAAAATATTCTGAGAAGGTCTTTAAAAAGTCTTAAGAAGGTATTAAAATTACCTTTAGGATTCCTGCATATACCCTGTTATAATTATGTCTTGAATTTTTTTCTGATAACTTTATTCATTGTAACTGAATCTAGCATCTGAATTTGGCGAAGTTTATTGATAAACTAGTTTCGAGAGGAGCACATTCTTATGATTGGCTGCGGCTGGTCCCGCATTAGCTAATACATGATCCACCAATCAAATGATTCATAAACCTCTATAAATAACCAGAGCATCTTACCTCTTCATCTTGAAGAATCCCCCTTCCACTCCTACTCCTCTCCTTTTCCTTAACATAGCGGCACGGTGGCCCAGTGGTTAGCATTGTTGCCTCACAGCAAGAATGTCACCGGTTCAAGTCTTTACCTGGCCAAGTTGACATTTCTGTGTGGAGTTTACATGTTCTCCCCTTGTTTGCGTGGGCTCTCCGATTTCCAAAGACAGGCCAAAGACATGTAACATAAGTAAATTGACCCAACCAAATTGACACCATAGCCGAACGCTTAATCAGCAATTTATCTCTTCATAGTAATTACTAATTTGCATTCGCCATAAATAAGCAGGGGAGTTCTCGAGACCTACCTGAGCTCAAACTCCCCTCTCGCCCTGCAAACGGGAGGGAGCCCCGGGCTCGAGGATCTTATGAGCTCAGGGCTCTCTCCCAGGACAGCATGCCAAATACGCTTGTTATCAATTATCAGCTAAGTGTGAGCTCTTAAATCATTAAAAATGTCAATACTCTGTGAAAATAATTTTATAACAGTGTCATTAATATTTAATTGCATATCAATTTGTAGCACTCTAGTTGAGGTCTAGAAAAATAATGACAAATATTTTATGACAGATCTATGACAGGTTTTATTGTCTTGCTTTTAGTGTCACGTTGTCATAAAAAGGCAAGGCAAGGCATAAAAAGACAGATTATGATATATTTATGTCATTGTCATTCACCTTTATTGTCAATGTCACTTTAGCATTTAAAATGACATAACTGAATAAATGACACTTAATGTCAGTTTTTATAAGCATGCAAAAATTCTCATTCATATCCAGTGCCAGCACGTAGGCTTGAGGGGCCTAAAAAATTAGGCCCGCTGGTGTAAAATCAGTGAGAAAGCACAAAAATGCAATTTTAATATTTAAGTGTATACATTTTTATTAACTGTTTATTAACATGTTTAACCTATAATTCATATGTAAAAATATTTACTCAGATAAAGCCAGAAAACACTGAATAAAGTATATAAGTATGACGTATACAAATAAAACATGAATCAAATGTGTTTTTTGTAAATTAATAACATACTAATATATGCAGAACTAACTAGAAATGCAGGAAACATTTTAGCTTGTTTGTACACAGAGAGTTACACAAACAAAACTTTGCATTAGATATTGGACAGTGGGTAAAATTTGATTTTGACAAAAGGAGGGGGAAACCTGAGAGATAATTAATTGATTATTTAATGAAACATGCTGAATGTGGCCTGTTTTTTCCTCACATATTACACAAGTATCTCTGTGATCATGGGCATCATTGCATTTATTAAAACAAGTCCTAATACTATAGTAGTAAATAATGTATTTGGCATAGCAGAACATACTTTGAGCTTGCTTTTCTTCCTCTGATTTTATTTTCTTCCTCTTTTCAGCTCCGGAAAGATGCCGTTTGGATGTCATTTCATTTCAAATTAAAATTTGATTAAGACACTTTTTCGGCATTATATCGAATGTGGTCTAATCACAAGCCTGTTCTCTGGGAAATGAGCATGTCTGAACTGATCCTCAGGGCCCAGCTGAAATGGTGGATTCACTAAAAGCATGTTTATTTTTTTTAAAGAATTTTCTGAAAATACAGATGGCGCAATGATAAATGATTAGGGTGTGCAGTCTGAAATCACCTCAGGGTTTTTATTGTCATGGCAGGTGTGTTTTCTTTGATGTTAAATGTCAAACCCTGTATACTTAACGAAACCTAATCTTGGTTTAAACAACTTGTTCTCCAAGTGGCAAGTAAGCCATTTTGGTGTGTGCAGCAGCTCTGAGTGATTTACAGAGCTGATTAAAAACAGATTGCTCTTGTATGCGGTCTAACTCCATTTATTGTGTTTCTCAGGCTGCAGTCCACACTGACAAGGTGAGCCCGCCGAAGGAGAAATCTGCCACCACTGAGAACGGATCTGTCCACCCTGAGTCCGTCACAGCAGAGACACAGGTGACTGCTGACGAGGAAGTGAAGCCTGGAAGACAGGAAGAGGAGGATAAAGAGGAGCTGGAGTTTCCTCATGATCTGCTGCCCAGCTTAGACCTCGACCTCAGCACTGAGCTCAATCTCACCTGGGGAACCACACTTGGGTATGTCTCAACATTTGATTGTTTTTCACACACACTAAGGCACAGACACCCACACTTACTGTATTTCCTTGAGAGTGATGCACTGGGGTGTAGGTTTATCAACAGAATCTTGGCAACAGGCAAGTTACAACAGGATGGCAGATTCTTTCGAAGTTGTTCACATCTGATGTAAATTTTTCCACCTGTCAGTTAGATTTTGCATACATGTGTACAGGTAAACAGAAAGCTTTTATCTGTAGGTTTTGCATTTGAGATAAAATTGAAGTCTTTTTTTAAAAGATGATTTTTATCTCACAATTCTGAGTTAATATTAAACTTAATAACATAAACTTAATTAAATGTATTATTAATATAAAAAAATCTGAATTGTGAGATATCAGGGGTCCGTTCTTCAGACGTGGATTAGTCAGTTAGCCGGATTTGGATATTGACGATTTGACACGATCCAGGATCGTTTAGTTCTTCAAAACTCATCTGAGACTTGTTGTCAAAGCAAAAGTTCTGGTAGCTCAAACCTGCTTGGGAGCAGGTTCATTTCATTTAAACAGGATTAGATCGGGTCAGTTCAAGCAAAGATAATACTGAATTTACCAAATGCTGATATTTTCTTACAGTAGTTATATACAATTGGAAAATAGTAAATATATATTTTTACTATATGTAAAGTTAAAAAATATGTATTAATAAAACGTATGCAATCTGCACTCTGAAATGAAAGTAAAAAGACTGCCACCTGGTGGTTCAAAGAGAAAATTTATTGATATGGACTTTTTAGATACAAACGCGTACATGCACAATGTTTTATTAAAAAGTAGTAATGCACTACTTTTATTAAAAAAGGATAATAATTTATGCAGTCTTGCATGTGTTTTGACCGCTAATATGCCGGTGATTTGATGACAGTTGCAGACACCTTTACCAATATCAAAATGCTAAATTAATTTATACAGTTATTCCTTACGCCAGTTAAAAAAAACTTGAGTAGGCCTAGGCTACTATAAAGAAAATCTTCTCTAAATGTAGAACTAAATACATTGATATGCATTGAAATACATGATGAATACTCTTGACACATGAAAGTGTAAAGCCTGCAGCCCACAACAAATGTGGAAAGTTATTGCGTGTCATAATTTACAAATGGTTTACTGCTAATTTTATGTCATTTTACTCACATGGATAATTGAATATTAATCAGATGATGTCATTACGCTGAGGATCGATAGATCTGTCCTTTACAACACACGCAGCAATCTCAGATCAGTTTATCCGGACATTTTAATCTGATTCGCGAACTTGTTTGATGAACAAAATTAGCCAGAAATCATTTATCAAGATTAAAAGATCCAGGATCTGTCAAATTATCTTAGATCATTTAAGAGAGGTATGAAGAACGGACCCCAGAATAGTAAGATGTTAGTCAAAATTGTGCAATTTAAGTTTACTTTTTATTTAAGTTTACAGCGTAGAATACTTAGTTTAATTCTGTGATTTTGAGTTTATGCTTTATAATTCGGACAATTTTGGCCTCAAAATTCTATATCTGAACATAGATTTGTGAGATTTAATTTTGGGTTTAAATCTTGCTATTCTGAGTTTATATTTCATCACCTTGGATATAGAAGGCTCTATCTGCATCCTAAATGATTTTGAGATATTGAGCTTCAAAGCTTTTGCATTCTATATAGCAAACAGTATGTGTGTGACATTTGTTTTTTAAATAAAAAGTCTTAAAATCTAAACAACGTATTAAAAACGTCCCATAATGTAGATAAGTTGTCATTTAATAAGAATGTCAATAACTCAATATTGACAAAAATGTCAGATAGAACCTTATAATTCTAAGCTGACGATTTCACAAGTCAGACTATTTTATCCTTAAAATTCTAACCCTGAATCACAATTTAATAATATTTCACAGAAAAACTGTGTGATAGAAATTCAGAATCACAAATTATAAACTCAATTTAGAGAAAAATATAATAATTATCTCGTTTTTACTATTTTGTAGCTTTTGTAGAACTCTATTCTAGCTTTTTTATTGCATGAAACAAGCACATCATTTTGTGTGTATGGGTGTTTCCCAGTACCGGGTTGGGGCTTGAAGGGCATCCGTCGCATAAAACATAAGCCTGAATAGTTGGTGGTTCATTTTGCTATGGTGACCCCTGATAAATTAGTGACTAAGCTGAAGGAAATTGAATGAGTGAATGAATGAAGCGTATCATTTTGAGGAAAAAAGCAAAAATTCTCAAGTGTAAGATAAAAAACTATCAAGAAAAAAACTTTAAACTTTGAGCCGAGTACACTGTAAAAAATTCCTTGTTGCCTTATAAGGTTAATTTGCATCCATTGAACTTTTTCAGTCCAAGTTTGAGTCCATTGAACTTACATTTTGCTAAACTGCCTTAAAACATCTTGCGTAACCTATTAAACGAAGTTAATCATGTTCTAGCTTAATTTTATAAGTTGCAATGAACTAAAAAATGCTGTCATGACTATTTGATCATATCATTTTTTACAGTGTACATGATTATTAGTATTTAGCTGAACTATTGTTTTAAGGGGTCATGCTTTGGGAGTTCACCTGAGAGTCTATGATGCACATTCATATACATCTTGAAACTTAAAGTCACAGATTGGATTGAACTCTGACACTTTCTAGATTATATCTCATCTCACAGTGTTTCACAATCAAATAAAAACAGAGGACTTTTTCTTTGAAGATCTTTCTTGCTTGGCTAGAGTTATTTTCCATTCATCTCTGACTCATTCCTGTGGAAAACTTGACTGAATGGACAATTGGCAGGCCCACAAAAGAGCCTCAAACCTTGCCAACGTGAGGTGGTAGAGTCTAGAAACACTCCAATGACTTTCAAAATGCATTTATTAAAGGTTTGTTTTCAGACAGTCATATTATAATTTATATGATTTTAATATAATATATGAACTGTAATATGAATTCTGTCTTTTTCAGTGTATTATTGGAATATTTAAACTAAACTATTGATAGCTACGGCAAGTATTTTTCAAAACATTTCAAAGTAATTTTATTTATTATTTTATGACCTGGATCACTTTGTCATATGAAAAATTGTAGACAAATGAATCAGTTCTAGAACAAAATGACAAAATAATCATAATAAAATGTAAATTAATCACAAATACTTTATAAGATGCATCACCTATTACTGGACATAATAGGCAAGGTAAGTTTATTTATACAGTATAGCTCATTTCATGCACAGTGGTACTTCAAATTGCTTTACAAGTATAAGAAAATAAAAACAACAAAGAAAAAATGATTAAAAACAGATTAAAATGTGTTAAAACAGGTTTTGAAGGAATTAGTTTGCATTTTGAGCAAATCTGTTTTTATGTATTTATTTTAAAGCTCTAATAGTCATTTAATCTTCCTTATAATGAGCCTGTGGTAATATGGTGCATATTTATGTTTTTTTTTTTTTACTTTTTTTTATTTCTATACCTTTATGTATGTATGTGTGTGTATAGTCATGAGCAGGTGAGCTTGGGTGAGATGAAGAATGAGACTGTGGCACTGGGTGGCACTGCCAACCCTCTGCTGGCAGGCCTAGAGCATTACATGGAGGCCAGTACACCAGTAGTGGGCCTCATGAAGAGGTAACAGAGGAATAATGAAAATGGAGATAGAGAGATACTAGTCTGTTGTTGCATAAGAGACAGACATAGTTAATTTACACAAAGTTGAATCATGGATATAGATCTATTTTATGTGAGATCTCTTTAGCTCCATTTTGTGTTTGGGTGTGATTTTTGAAGTGTGCAGTGTAAATGTTTTGTATGAATATGTGCAAAACTTATAAACGTTTGAAAACTTTGCTTTTTAGTTGCATTTCAGCTACACTTGAAGTATTTGGTCCGGTATATTAATTATTATACATTTTTTAAAGAATTAACTTTAAAGATTAACATCTTTACATAGTGAAAAATAAACATCTGGGTAAATATCTTTCTAAAGT
The DNA here is from genome assembly GCF_903798145.1 of Danio aesculapii. Classification (NCBI taxonomy): domain Eukaryota; kingdom Metazoa; phylum Chordata; class Actinopteri; order Cypriniformes; family Danionidae; genus Danio; species Danio aesculapii. Next base: position 24,476,855 of record NC_079447.1, on the reverse strand, counting down.
AACATATATCCACGCTGTGTACAATTTCTTTAACAATGTTCAGTCATAGTTTGTATAATTTTATCAGTTAATTTATACGAAACTGGGTTCTAAAAATGAAGAGATCTGATGCAAAAACCTGAAACTACCACCTGAAAATTTATTCTAAAATGAGCATTTTTCTCAGGTTCCTACTCTATATAACCCAAAAAGTTGAGTTAACGGTTAAGGTAATGGTTGCAACAAACCATTTAAGTTCAAAAATGAATACTAATGAGTACTGTGAACTTAATCCATTTGAGTAAATGAAGCAATTTGAGCATGGTAAAACCCAATAAATGAAGAGAACTCAAACTAACTGAGGACTGTAAAACCCAATAAGTTAAGGCAACTCAAACCATTTCAGGAAACCGATGGCAACAAACCATTTAAGTAAAACAACAAAAAAAAAACGAATCAATACGAGTACTGTGAACTTCCATTTAAGTGGAAGTAATGAGGTATTTAATTAACTCATTACTTTCAACACTGAGTTCAAAACTCTTGTTAAATGAGTAGAATTAACTTTCAGTCAATTTTGAGTTAACTACACTCACTTCATTTGATAAAGTTTTACTTTTTACTTTTATGGCCTATAATAGGTTATATTTATTGCCTTCAATATAAAATAACTAAACATAAACATAGGCGGCTGAGAAAAATGCTCATTTTAGAAGAAAATCTCAGATGGCACTGTGCATTTCACATGTGCTAATGTCAAATGCTAAATGAATGTGAAATAACATTTTTCAGTGAAACCCATATGCTCACATGTAAACAAATGTGAATGCATATGAAAACATCTGATCCCTTCACCATATAAATGTTCTAAACCACAGTTCAACATCTGATTTTAACAAGCATGTGTGGTTTTTTTTAGTAAGGGTTAATATTTTGGGAATGCATATCTATCTAGTATACAAGCAGAAACTATGCTTCAATGATAAATTCAAAGCACAATGAGGAAAACATATTCTCTTTTACATACACTTACATGTGAAATATTTAGCAGAACAACTTTTTCCTACCTAAAAAAATATTTACTCAAGCTGTGATAGCTGGGATAGTGGTCTGCTTGGCTTTAAAGTTCATTGAGTTGGTTTGCTGTGAACTAAACTAGCATTTGGTTGGTTTTTGTTTGGGAGGCTGGAAGTGCTTTTAACACCCTTGCATGAGGGAGAAAGTGTTTGGTTTACCACAAGATATCAATGTACAGCGTGAGAGATGTCCTCTTTAACTGGAAGCCATGCTTCAATGTGGTGTGTGTATTTGCGGTTGTTTTGTGTCAGTGTTCAGTTTTTTTTCCTGTTGAGGGAGTTATCAACACATTATCGCATCTGGTTGCAATTGCAAAGGCTTGTGCTGACACAGACAGATGCGATCTCCATTCATAGTTGACATGTTTTAAGGGCATATTTAAGGTTAGCTTCTCTTAACTGAGTATGGCTTGTCATGTCAAACTTAACTCAGTGTGTTTATGCTATTTATGTTGTTAATATTATTATATACCATCTGCGAGGACAGAAGATTGTGAGTATTGAAATGCAGTAGGGAGTGGCTGCAGTTCTGTAACTCATGCACACACACTGTATGCCAATAGGCCTTTGGTTTTTAGCACATAGACGGCTAATTGCTGTATCTTAAACTGTAACACAGCTGTCTGATGTTCCAGTTATGCCAGGGAAGGGTTATAAAATATATGGGAGTGGCAGCTTCCAGTCATAATCATTTATTAAAAAAAAGAAAAAAGGCTGCGTTGTTGTGCCTGTTGTCATTTTTATCAGCTAGCTGGCAGATCACATGATCGCTGTGGTCCAATCAGGAAACACATGAGTCTCTGCTCTTTCATTTGTTTCCATTTGAGGTGAAGGTGATTGATAGATTTTTAGTCTAAAATGACAGGCAAGAAAATGTGTTAGCTAAGCTGTCTCTGTTCTGCTAATTCCCCTGGAGGCACGCTAAGGTGAGAGAGGCAGTGTGTGGGAAGCATGGTTGTCATATTAGATCAGCTGTACTTTATTGCGACAGCATAGCCACTGACTATGTTTCAGCTTCTGAAACGTAATATACAGAGTCATTATTAATGATTCACCAGGCTGTATAATGTCTGCTCTAATAAGGTTGTTAGTAGCATTTTGGAGGTTTTTGGCTGGTGCTTATCTGTTACACGTACTGTTGAAGTCAGAATTGTTAAAGCCCCTGAATTATTATCCCCCCTGTTTATTTTTCCCCAATTAATATTAATAATATGGACCTTAAAATGGCTTTTAAATACTGCTTTTATTCTAGCTGAAATAAAACAAATAAGACTTTGTCCAGAAGAACAAAATATTATCTCACATACTGTGAAAATATCCTTGCTCTGTTAAATATCATTTGGGAAATATATAAAAAAAATAAAATAAAATAAAAGGGGGCTAATAATTCTGACTTCAACTGTATGTAGTCACTGGGTTCTCAATGGATGCTAAAAGCATTGGTGCACTAACCTTGTTCTTAAATGTAGCGTGACTTCAGGTTATGCCATTCTTGGCTTTCACTTGGCAAATGTTCTCATTTCAGCTTTTTAAAATTACAATAATTTTCAGCATCTTGTTATAATCTCACAGAAAATTGCATGTTACTTTTTTCTTCTGATAAAAACAAAATATGTTTTCAAGCATTTTTTTGTACAGTGGAAGTCAATGACTTCTTTTACCAACATTATTAAAAATATCTTCATTTGTGTTTAACAGAAAAAAGAAACATATTAAGGTTTAGAATTACTTGAAGGTGAGCTTATTTTGAGTATATTTTTAAAAAAATGGTAAAAAAATTTGAACTAAACACACTATGTACTAGCCCTCAAGTGCTCATCATGATTTTGCCAAATACGATGCGATCCTATATTAACATCTACAGTGCTAAGATTTGTGAGGGGTGTACTCATATATGCTGTTTTTAATTTCATTTACATTTTAATGGGAAGCTACACAATATTGTATTTGTGCATATACATTAGATTTTGATTTGATTGGCTGATTTTAATGTTGTTTTTGGAACATGTCCTACTTGGTAAAATCAGGTTTAGGGGCCCTCAAGTAGTTCCAAACATTTACTTATCCTGTTTCTTAGTTTCTTTATCCTGTTGAATACAAAAAAAGACATTGTGAAAAAAGCTGTAAATCACTGTAAAACCACTGACATTCATAGTAGGAAAAACAAAGACTATATAAGTCAACGGCTACTGGTTTACAGTTTTCTTCAAAAAAGTTGTGTTCAACAGAAAAAAAAAAAGAAACTTAAACAGGTTTGACACAAATGGAGGATGAGTAAACGATGACAGAATATTTCAGTTTTGGGTGAACTAAACCTTTAATTCAATGAATTAATGCACTACATTATGTTACATTTGAAAGAAAGCAAAACTTTATCCCACTCAGTAAAGAAATAAAATATTCAATCAAGTCATATTTGTTAAAAAACTCTTATGCGATTTTAGCTTTCCATTTTACAATTTACAAAATACTGATTATGATTAGCAGTTGTGTGTGGTTGGTTTCTTCTGCTTTTGAAGCACTTAGTTTGTTGGATGCATGACTTCTCATCCTGTCTCTGGCATGAGTTGGACTGGATTGCTTTGGCTTGGTGTGGAAAGAATAACTCAGAGGAAATTAATTATAATATCTCTTTTTTGATAAACGGTGATAGCTGCGATGGTGACCAAGTTTCTGCTGAATCTGCATCACTGACCCAGGTTCACTTGCCTAGTGCACCTCAGCAAGATGATCCGTCTCTCAATCCTTTAGCAGTCAGAGTGGATTATGAACTCCAGGAAGCCTTAAAGGAATGTGAAGATGAAATGGCAGCTCTTGGCATATCCTCCATTACAGACACATGGACTGCAGGTGATCTGGACAAGTGTTTTCCCTTAGTCCTGCCCGGAAAGCATGAGAAAACTGAACAAACTAAAATGTCTGAAGTAAAAGAGGATTCATTTGATTCATCTTCACATAAACATGCTGAATTTCATGGAGGTTGCCATGGAAATGATGGAGCACACACAAAAGACTCAACAGCAGGTGAAGAGGGGTTTTTTAGCTTCAGAGATTATGTTTTAGGAAAGGATCTAGCTAATATGTGTACAGATGAATCTAAGGATGTCAGAAACATCAAGAATATAACAGAAAACCCAAGAGAGGAATCTAGCCAGCTGTCAGAGGCAGAACAGCAAGCAAAATCAGATATTGAGCCAAAAATAGGCACAGCTGAGAGCATAGCTGGTCAACAAACAACACATAGCACATGGACAGGTACACAAACAGCATCAGAGAAGGATGCAACAAAGGAAGCACTTACCCCAGATCAATCAATACAAGATGCCTGCAATTCGAAATACCCTCTGGATGATGTTGTAGCACACAGTGAAAAAGTGGCTATTAAAGATACAAATCTTGTGAACAAATATGTCATCAATTCTGCAACAGCTACACAGATAATTCAAAATGCAGAGATGCCTAGTCAGTTGATTAGTGATTTACTGCCATGTCCACCCACGCATATGGATATACATGCTGGTGACACATGGGATTCAGAAGCTAAAATAAGTGTACAAGCAAACATACAGAAACAGGTGGAGTCAGGGACACGGCAACAGATAAGCGAAGAGATAGAAACAAAGACAAATGTAGGATCAAGCCTTGAGAGTCAAAAACAGGAATTACAACTCCCAGAACAGCTGTGTTGTGAGGATAAACAATTGATGTGCTCCCCACCTTCAGTACTCGAGGTTCACCAAGCTCATCTTACTCTGGCTGATACTCCTTCGGCCAAAATATTACACCCTCTGCAGGGGCTTCAGCAACATGATGACCAGGATCAGACAGATGGACCCTACAAATCAATATCAGAAGGTGAAACCATACACCACTGTACAACCGGGGAAGTCAAACATGAGAAAAATGTGTCTGATGCATCTGCTGTTTTGATTGATTTCTGCAAAGCTAAAACAGACTCTGAATATGAGCCCAAAGGGAGATGTGACTTAGAGAAACAGCCACCGGAACAGGAGAATGGACCTCTTTTAGGCAGTGGAGCTGGCACACACACACCAGTGTGGGGGAATTCACACTCTCCGAGCCGAGCTCGTACAGAAGAGGAGGAGGAGGAAGAGAGTGCCCTTGAACGGGCTTCAGCAGAGTCCGCTGCCTCCACATTGCTACAAACAACACCCACAATGCCAGAAATGATAGAAAGTGAGGGAGAGAAGAAGAGAGATGATGCATTTCAAAGTGCCGCAATAATAGTACAAGCAGCAGAGAGAGAATCGGCAGTGCTGGACACGGATGAGTCTCCAAGCTCAGAGGGAACGCTGAGTGAAATTACTGCTGAAGAGGGACAAGAATGCACCTTATTAATTTTTCCGAAGATTAAATGCTCACCTGTTCAGATAGAGGAGACGACTGAGGAGAGCTGTGGCAATAAAATAGCACCAAAGAAGTCGACGGAGAATGAGAAAAAGGGAGGGGGTCTGCCGACTGCACTCTTCCTAGCCGGAGACAAGGATACAGCCACGGTTAACACAGAAGATAAGCAGTGGTCACCTGTTCCTCTCCAGGCGTCCTTGGAACATGTGACTGGAAGGTGGAGAGTTCCCTATTAAAAGAGAAAAAAGGAGAGAGTGAAAAGGAGGAGAAAGAGACAAGCGAAGGCGGAGCACAGAACACAGCACAGGCCGGCAGGGTGTCACAGACAGAGACGGTGACAGAGACGTGTCCATCCCATCGCATTACAGCATCACAAACGGCAACAGAAGACAGGAGTGACTTCATCCATCCTGTCACAACAGGCACAGCCCTGTTTGCTCTGACCATCAATCGAATAAACGACTGCGACTCCATCAGCCCACCCCCTCCTCTTTCCCTCATAAACTCTACAGAGACAGAAGCGCAGAGAGAGGACAAGGCTAATCTGAATTCGAGCCCAAGTGCATCAGGAGCAGAACTGCTAGGCAGTGATTTATTACTTCCACCAGCAGATTCTTCAGAAAGCGAAAGTCTTGCTGTGCAAGCCAACAATCAACAGGTACAGAGTGCTTTACAAACTAAATCCGCAAATTGTGACACCAAGACTGAGTCACAGCAACAAAAACAAGAAACAATTCTTACAAGAGAAGACACGTCTCAATCAACTAATCTGCAAGAGAACATGAGGGATATCACTGGATGTTGTACTAAAATGGAAGGGCATTTGCCTTCAAAAGGTATGCAAAGCTCTTTTAAGGACCAAAAGGATGCAGCATTGACATGTCAAATGACTGAGTGTGCCTCTCTGCCCCCACGCATGGTATTTGAAAGTCTGCGTCATCCAGTAAAAGAGGCTAGCTTCAACTTTAAAGGTTTTCTCAGCATCAGCAAAGCAGAACTCCCTTCTCAGGCAGAACCAGAGGTTGTTCAGAGAAATACTGTGCTTGATGTTATAGCAGAGGAGGAAACCAGTGTGAAAAACGAAACATCTGCCCCTCAGGAAGAAGGTAAACAGGAAGAAAATTGGAAACAAGAACCAAAAGTGGAACAAGAGGAAATAAAGACTAAAAAGGACTGCACAGAAACAACATCTCAGGAGCTGGGTGAGACTACTGTAAAACCTGAAGAAAATGTTAATGTAAATTCAGGTGGATTTGAAGAAAGTGTAAAAGTGACAAATGAAACTCCTGATGCCAGCAAGAGTAATCGTGTTAAATTTTCAGCACTGTTAACTGCAGATGAGACCACCGGTGTTACAGAAGCAAAAGATGTGGTTAATGACACTCGAAAGGAAATTGAAGCAATTAAAGAGGAGGAAGAATATAAAGAAGCTTTGAATACAACTCAAATCAGTCACAATGAGTCAGCGTCCACTGAAAAGAATAATGTTTTACTACAGGATGTTTCAGAACAAGAGGGTCATAATTGCAGCTCTGCTGTAGTTCTTGCGCAGGCTGATAATGCTGTCTCTGAAAGAGTTGAACAGATAACTTCAGAAAAGCTACTTAAAGCTAAGGAAAACCAAATTGAAGAGACAGATGGAATAAAGGGATTTGGATTACCTGAAGCAGGTGACATAGAAACCAAACTTCCCAATAATTCAAAGAATCTTGTGAATGACAGTCAAGAAAAACAGTCAAAATACACATGTGAAGAGGAGTCACAGGTAAAAACCAGCTCATTGCCTCAAACCACAGTCCCTGACACAGACAGCACTTGCACTCATCAAGACAAGAATTTTAACACCAAACAGCCTAATGAAACCTCAGAGATGCCACTTTTGTCAAAAGTAGATTCGTATGCAGATGTTGAGCCATGTCAGACTAAATCACAGTTCAGTGATGAAATGATGAAAAGTGATGGAATGGATGCTGGGAATGAAGCTGTCACCTCTCTTACTGCAGTGGAGATTACAGTACCAGCACAAAGGGATCTTTCCTCAACTACCACACAAAGCGCTAACAGTGTTGCCAGGGATGTGTCTGTCATTGTACTAAAGGCTCCAGGCCCAATGCTGAGTCACTGTGAGTCTATTAGTGATTGTGATATTGCTGTAGCAGACACTGGAGAGCATTGCAGTGTGAAACGTGTTTGTGAGTCTGACCCAGAGATTGTAAAGAATATTGCAGACAAAACTAATCTACAACCAGATGCTAATGAAGACATGTTAAGGAAACAAAATGCTGATCATCCGCCATACACTGTTGGTACCTCTGCACAGGAAACTGCAGCATCATCTGGATCCCTTCTTCTCACAACTGACACACCAGAACAGGGAGGTGGTTCTTTGCTAATGTCAAAGGAACCAGATACTGTTGGAAATACTAAGATGAAAGAGAATGAAGCATTCAATGGCACTGTGGAATTGAAGATTGTTAGAGAAGATAAGAGAAAAGCACATGTAAATTCTAAACTTGAGGACAATTCATGCAAAGCACCTACAAGTGGTATAACAGATGATGAAGTTATTAATAAAGACACATCAGAAGGTTTTAGGCAAGTGAAGAGAGAGGAGAACAACAATGAGTGTGCAAAAGAAACTCAAGAAAAAGCCAGTTCAAAACAAGAAGCAAGTATCTCTCAGGAAGATGGAAATGAACAGAAAAACATGGAGCAGGACAGATGGAAGGAACAAGAAGAAATGGCTTTTAGAGAGCAGAAGGACAGCAAAGAGAAAACAAATACTTTTGAAGTATCCTGTGCTGATAAGATACTTGATTCTCAAACTACACTGATAACACAAAAAACTCCTAATGATGACGTCATATGTGATTCTCTCCTGATGCCCTTAGAGGACAAACTTGGTACACAGATGTCTGAAGAACCTATTCAACATGTGTCTGCAGACAATGCAAAAATAAAAACAGATTTATCTGAAGGATTCAGGCAGGGGATGAGTGAAGAAAAAAACAAGGAATGTGTGCAAGAAAACAAGAATTCCATCACAGAAAAGGGCAGCAAAGACTGCACAAATAATTCTCTAAAACAAGATGAGACTGTTGTAAAAGAAAATACGGATCAAACTCAACGAGAGAACCTGACATCAATGAATCTCTTCAAGCTACCAGAAGAAAATCGAATAAATGAAACCATTTCAAAGGGAAATTTGCATTCCAGTTCTGTGCCTGATCCTGGTGTAACCTTCAAAGGCATCATGAAAAAGACTGTGGATCATAGAAGGCCACCAACTGAAAAATCTCTTCCGGTCATTGATCAGACGCTATCTAAAGATTTGGTGGCCTTGAGCCAGTCAGATTTGGCATTTCCACAGTCCCAAGAGCTCCAGCAGCAACAAATGTTTATGAGTGCCCCAGAAGCAGTGTTAAGTGTGGATAAAAGCTGTGCATTAAAAAATGCTGAGACCAGTAATCATGCAGATGCTGATGCAAGTGAAAAGCAGGAGAAAGTGACAGTGTATTGTAGTGCAGAGGCTCAAAGTTCCCCTGACAGCACATCAGAGAGTGCTGAACTAGTGGGGGGCCATCACAGAGATTTTGATGTTTACAGTATTTGTCCACAGAATGAAGAACACAGTATACAAACAAAAGAACCAAGGGCTGGGAAATCTCATGTTTGTGGTGAGAGCACTTTAAGTGAAATCCAAACACAGCCAGCTCCTAACTTGCCTGTGAATGCAGTGTCAGCATCTGAAACTTCCGAATTCAAAAGGGTAACAAAGACTACCAAGGTGAAAGACTCTGCCATCTCAGCATCACAGGGAGGTGTAAATAAACATGCAGAATTTAGCAATTCACAGGTCAGTGCGGATGAGTATGGAAATGTGTGGAAGGAAACCCTTGCCACTAAAAAAGGAGCAGAACTTCCTGTAAATAACTCAAGTGGGCACTCAGTGAGTCCCGGCGTCTCACACTATGAAGAAGGACTTAAAACAGATGAGCATTGTTTTGGCTTTGTTACTCCTGGAGACACTGGAAACACTGAGATTAAACCTGATTCAGTGAGTGAAGTTGCACAGATGTCTGCTGCAGAACCTTCCCAACTTCAACAAGAGGAAGAGTTAGTTTTTCAGCCTTCTGATCAACAGTGCCTCACCGCCACATCAATTTTTTCTGCCACTGTTCTCGAGGAAAGTATTAAAGAAGAAAAAGAGACAAGTGTGGACCAGGCCTCTAAAGATGCAGTAGAACCCAATACTCCTAATTCGACTCCCAAATCCGAGACAGCTGCTTGGAGGATGGAGCAGCTTAATAAGCATTTGTCAGAGCAATCCCCAGACAGTACCCAAAACACAGAGGAACAGCATACACAGTGTTCTGAAAAGCAGCTCATGCAGTTACAACATGCTGTAACTTGTTCAAGCACTGAAAACCAAATTGGTACTATGAAAGCAGAAGACACCTTTTCAAATGACAGACAAGAGCCACAAGGAATTCAAGAAGAGACAAGTAAACCAATGAATGAGACTGCTGAAAAATGTCACATGGAAATCTCCAATGGGACTGGACCTAATTTGTCAGAGTATGTAGTGAAAGAAAGCATATCCAAGGAAAACCAAAGCAAGGTAGAGGCGCACTCTTTATCTGCCCCTGAGGAAACAATAGTCTGTAATGTAGACCAGCCAATAGAAGTAGCCACTGATGGGATTTTGATTGAAATGGATCAGGCTGTGTCATTGTTATGCCCTGAGACTGCTTCCAGTGTAGTCAATGACCTCCAGGATTCCATTCAGCCCCCTTTCATAGTCAATCAACAGTCAATTCAGCAGCCCTTTACAACTTTACATGAAACCGCTACAGATTCACTTGAAAGTAGCAGTGAGCAACACCCTGACATAGCAGATAGCTCTCTTGAAAATGCAAAAGAAATACAGAAAGATGACAGTGAAGCTAGTGAAGATAAAGTCAACATGGTGTCAGAAGCTGCAGATGATGGGTTGCTGGGTTCAGGCCTGGGAGCAGTGCAGGTATCGCAGGTTAAAGACAGTTCAGACAGCCAAGGCTTAAGTGCAGACTTTGTGCCCGAGAGGTCAAATAAAGTCAACTCTTCTGAAGTGTCTGATTGGCTCAGAGTTCTGAAGGAGGCAGCCTCCATGTCTCAGATCATTCCAGAGCAGAAAGACAAGACTACCTGTGGATCTACAGAGAACAGGTACTTTTCATACTGATGTGTTTTTTTAATGAGAGTGATTAAGGGAAAGTGTTGCGGCTTTCACTGATACACACAGATGCATACTGAATATGCATTTACTTAGAACAGTTTCTCACTTAACCTGGACTTGAATATAGGTGTGTGCATAAACAAGAGTATATTATATGCTCATATGACATTTTGAGTTAAAATGGAGCCAAGTACAAGTAAGACAGCCCATTATCTCCTGAGAGTGACCTCAACAGTGACATCAACTCGTGCCCTTTGGGCCAAGAAAGAATCCTTTCATACCCACTCACAAACACACACTGGGCTTCTTATGGTTGAGGGCACCACATACACTTACATGAATACCAGCTATAAGGCATTTGCACTGAAACAGACAGTAAGCATAATTTGTTCATGTGCTCTTTCTATTTATTTGTCTTTTTAGACCATTTGAGAGCTTCGGTTCGCCTCAGGCAGAGCTAGAATTCCGAACCCCAACAGGGGAGTTTTTACCCCCTGCCCCTGAGGAGAGTTTCCCCCCTGGTCCTGAGGAGAGTTTCCCCCCTGCTCCTGAGGATACGTTCCCCCTTGCTTGTGAGGACAGTTTTCCCCCTGCTCCAGAGGACAGCTTTCCTCCTCCACCTGAGGAGAGCTTTCCACCTGTACCTGAGGAGATTTTTCCCCCTGCACCTGAGGAGAGTTTTCCCCTTTTAACTGAGCAACCAGATGAAGCATCAGACTGCAGGTGAGTCCTATATTTCCCACTTTTATAAAATGATTTATCACTTTCTCGAATTGCTGCTACTAATAGCAAATAAATCATTTCAGTTTTGTCTGTTTTTACTAGCAGATGCAATTACATTTATGTTATAGCCAGGATTTACATAATAGATAGAAATATCATGAAACACACTTCAGGGCATCAGTTTTTAATATGTTTTTTATGTTTGTCTAGATGTGATATATTTGACTGTTTTTTTATCTTTCACCTTAAATTACTGTACAGTTTTTCTCAGTTGCTTTGGCTAAATTCTCGATTGAAATTTTTATTTTTCAAAACAATTTAATAGTTTATATTTCTGAATAATTAGCTTATCGTTCACTCCAGAGTGGCATCTCTTATTGATTTAAGTAAATTGCAAATGTTTTGGCACATGTGTGCAAACAGTAAGTAAAATTTTCTGGAGTTTGGACTAAAACTAATTGCAAATGGCTTGTTGATCAAAACTGATGAGTCAATTCTTATTTAAACTTTCAAACTCATCAATTATTTTTTCATTGTGTAAGCCATCACACTCAACTTTTTGTTTAATTTTCATTTGTATATGCACATTTACACTACAAATATCTGATGTCTGTAATGTCTGCTAAATTGGTAAATGACCTCTAGTTGCAATACAACTTGCGTTATCTATTTATCATATATGGTACCAAACTATACATACAAGCTATATATATATATATACAGGTCAACAGGTAACAGATGATGGATAGTTCATGAATAATAGATATATGCATTATGAACTGTAGGCAACTGTTCTAAAGTGCAAGCAAACATCATAATATAAGCAGTTTAGCAATAACGGCTGTTAATAGTTACTGAACTGAGGATTTTAAAGGATGTTAAAAAGAGCTGAAAATACTGGATTGGTAAGTTTTATTTCTGTGCCCTTTTTGATTTATTCACTATACTGTGACAAAATAGCATGGCTTCTGTATTTTAGTGGACTATAACAAAAGTGAGTTTATCAATATAGTTTTATATTTATAATGTGCTTACATTTCTTTTTTAAATAGTTTTTAATATTTTTACATCTCACTAATACATTGTATGAATATTGTAATTCTGTTGGAGTAAATAATTTTAATGGCTACTCTGGTTAGATGCCATTAAAATTATTTTGTTTTTATTAGTAGGAAAATAATGTCTTGTGAATTTATTTTGTAAATATGACAATGCCCTTCAAATATGGTATAGCAACTTTTCATGCTGTTAAACTATTAGTGGAAAGTGCTGCTAGCTGTAGATTTCTTTTGAAAATCACATGGTGTCTTATTCTATGCTAAACAACATTTGGCCACTCAGTAGTGTAAACAGGGCTGGAAATGCAGACAAATTTCTCAAGCTTGCTATACAATTTATTATCAATTATAATGACTATTTTATTAAATGTTTTAAATAAAAAATGATTACCTAAATAATTAAATGAATAACTGATACTGACGATCCATAACAAAAAACATTTACTATTTTGTATATATAAACCACTACCACTGCCCCTTTGCCCTCATTGGCTGAGGTGCCCCTGTTGCTCAATCGCCCCACCCCCCCTTTACTTTTCGATCGCAATATATATATATATATATATATATATATATATATATATATTTATTTCCCACAGTACAATCACTACATTCACGATCCTGAACTGCAGTAACATGCTTGTGGAAGAGCAATTGGAGGAAGTGTTTCCCAGTGATGGGTTGCAGCTGAAAGGATATCCGCTGCGTAAAACATATGCAGGATAAGTTGGTGGTTTATTCTGCTGTGGCGACCCCTAATTAATAAAGGTACTAAGCCAAAAAGAAAATGAATGAATGAATAATTGGACAAGCAAGATTGCACTTTGCATGCAATACATGTGTACACAAATAAATGTACTGTATAAATACAAATGTTCATTTATTTCTTATTTTTTCTATGTACTATTCACTTCTCAACATATTTTTTAAACCTTAATTTCCATAGTTGACTGTCATGGTGAAAAAGCAACTAATCATTTTGAGCAGTGTGGCTCACACGATCACAAATACACTTGGATTTGGTGGGCTTGGCCAAATAACTGACACAATAACTAGGTTTTGAAGCATAAATTAAGTGTAGTTTATAAACTAATGTCGAGAGGATCACATGCTTATGATTGAACACAGCTGATACCACATCAGCTCCGTAAATTGCAGCAATTACATGAATACTGACACACTATAAATAACTAAAGCCTCACCAGGCCAGTCGGCGTTTTTGTGTGGAGTTCGCATCTTCTCCCATTGCTCACGTGTTTTTCCCCCGGATTTCCCGGTTTCCTCTCACCGTCCAAAGACATACACCATAAGTAAATTGACTACTCTAAAATAGCATCTTAATATATCTATTAGCCAGATATATCTCAGCATGTTCACAAGCAGGGGGGTTCTCGAGACCTACCTTAGCTCAAACTCCCCTCTCGCCCTTCAAATGGGAGGGAGCCCTGGGCTCTGGAATATTCCGAGCTCAGGGCTCTCTTCTGGGACAGCATGCCAAATATGCTTGTTATCAATCATCAGCTAAGTGTGAACTCTGGAAATGTTTTGGGGGAGTAACTACATTTTTCAGACATGCTATAAAGTTCTGAAATTCTAGCAAACAGTTTTGTGATTTGGACTCACAGTTTATAGAATGTTAGTATGTCTGTTTTGAAAAATGTGCCAAAGCAATTGAGAAAAACTGTAAATATTACTAGGTGGGTCTTGAAATGCTTGTTTGGTGAATTGTAAAGTGCATTACAGATGATTTTTTGCTTTCTCATTTTGCCATTACTCCCCACTGCCCCTCTTCAGTCTATATCTGCTCTATTGCAGCCGCCACAACATATGAAAGTTGAGCACTTGGTGCTTGTCAGTCAGAGGTTTTAGCCTAGCACCTCATTTAGAGAGACATGCCGGAGCCAGAGGGAAACAAAGATAAAAGCAAAGAGAGAGTGGTGCACAAAGTGATAAGGAGTGAGAATGAGAGGACAGAAGAAAGAGAAACTTTCACTTTATGTATTTGCCCTGTAATCCTTGAGCCCCACACTTTTTGTGTCTCTCCACAGATGTGGACTAAAGGAATTTTGCCTGTATCTGTCAGTATGTGTGTGTGCATGCACGTGTCTTGCTTAAGCATGCATATGTGTTTGCTATTTGCACCAACGCCCTCACATGAGGTCATACCAAGAGGTCTGTCAGTCTGGAACAAAAGCCATAGTTCAGGGCAGCTCTGGTTGAGAATATTACTGTGTGTGAAGATAGATAGATAGATAGATAGATAGATAGATAGATAGATAGATAGATAGATAGATAGATAGATAGATAGATAGATAGATAGATAGATAGATAGATAGATAGATAGATAGATAGATAGATAGATAGATAGATAGATAGATAGATAGATAGATAGATAGATAGATAGATAGATAGATAGATAGATAGATAGATATCAGTAGCTTGAATAAAAGAATAGTCACACACTTTACTCTGGGAACAGATGTCAGGTGAGTTTTATACCATCTTTGCTATTTAACATGATGTTTTTCTCTTTTGATCTGACTAATTGTGTAAGTTGCTGGAAAACATAACCCTGTGGCTACTTGGAGATGGTTTGTTAATTACAGATGGTTTGTGATGATGTCACTGCACGGATGGGGGTGGGACAGTAGGAGGACAGAGAGAGAAAAAGGAAGTGTGTTGTGAATTCTGTCTCTCTGTCTTTCAAAATTTGTCAGCTTGCTCACGCTTTGTTTGTTTTGCCAGCATCAGCCGCTTGATGATAATGATTTGCTCTGTGCTGACAGAAGTTTAAATTGTTTTTGTAAGGAATGAAGTAGATTACAGGACTTTATGGGTGCAGTTAAGATACCTTTGCTCATGGTGTAATAAACATCTGTAAACGCCATTTGTCATTGTGCTAAAGCTGCTTTAATGTAAATGCTGTAATATTTAGGGTTCGTGGCATCATGTGAGCTTATTATATATTGGGATGTCTACAGATGGTATTTTGAATGATTCGGCTTCTGAGGGTTTGTACATAAATTAATTATAGTGCACAGTACGGCCGGAGAGTTAGTCAGATGTTTTAGGCTAGCTACCAACTTTCCACAACTATGAGCTGAAATGATCTTCTTAAGACAACCATATGATTTTAATAAAATCCAGAGTAGCTACTATTTCACTAAAACGATTAGGTTACCCTTTGAGGAACACAACTTGTTTATTTTTCAAGCAATTTAGCGTGAACCTAGTCAATGTAAACTGATGTGAACAAAAAAGCTACCGCTGTGATGTTTATCTACAATATCACTGAGCTAGCTTTTTAGTTCACACAAGTTTATGTTAAAATGAGAGCTCATGCTAATTTTTATAGTGGCTACATCAATGCTACCAATAGTGGGCCACACACACTCACTAGCCACTTTATTAGGTACTCTTGTCCAATTGCTTTTTTGTCTTATTTCTAATCAGACACATGGCAGCAACTCAATGCATTTAGGCATGTAGACATGACCAAGGCGATCTGCTGCAGTTTAAACTGAGCATCAGAATGGGGATGAAAGGGGATTTTAAGTGACTTTGAACGTTGCATGGTTGTTGGTAGCAGATGGTCTGGTGTGAATATTTCAGAAACTGCTGATCTACTGGGATTTTCAGACACAATCATCTCTAGAGTTTACAGAGAATGGTCCAAAAAAGAGAAAATATTCAGTGAGCGGCAGTTCTGTGGGCACAAATGCATTGTTGATGCCAGAGGTCAGAGGAGAATGGCCAGACTGGTTTGAGCTAATAGAAAGGCAACAACAACTCAAATAATCATTCGTTACAACCGAGGTATGCAGAAGAGCATCTCTGAATGCACAACACATCCAACCTTGAGGCAAATGGGCGACAGCAGCAAAAGACCACATCAGGTGCCACTCCTGTCAGCTAAGAACAGGAAACTGAGGCTACAATTCACACAGGCTCATTCCAGCAGGATAACGTGCCATGTCCTAAAGCGCGAATCATCTCAGACTGGATTCTTAAACATGACAATGAGTTCACTGAACTCAAATGGCCTCCACAGGCACCAGATCTCAATCCAATAGAGCACCGTTGGGATGTGGTGGAACAGGAGCTTCACATCATGGATGTGCAGCCGACAAATCTGCAGCAACTGTGTGATGCTATCATGTCAATATGGAGCAAAATCTCTGAGGAATATTTCCAGTACCTTGTTGAATCTATGCCACGAAGGATTAAGGCAGTTCTGAAGGCAAAAGGGGGTTCAAGCCAGTTCTAGTAAGGTGTAACCAACAAAGTGGCCGGTGAGTGTATGACAGCTTTTCATATTGCCAAATTTCTCTTATTTATTTAGGTTACCTGAATATATAATTTCTAAACTATTTATTTAGATGGCTAGTTCCACATTTGAGTTTTCAGATCAATTTATTTTAAGTCCACTTGTAATTTTACAACTACAGTGAATGAATGAAACACCGTGGATGCAAAGGCTCCCAGGAGAGAGAGCAAAAGGGAGAGAGAGAGATAGAGAGAGAGAAAAAGAGAGGGACTGACTTGGAAACCTTGTTATGCATGACAAGAGCTAGGCAACAGTTACCATGGCAACAAATGTCAGCCATAGCAATTATTTTGAGTTATTGGAACAATTATTTTAGAGAAGCTTGAAAAGGAGCTCTTTTAACCATTTAACATTATAAAACGAGACAATTGGACTTAATGTGATTAATGAAGGAGAACAGTGTGATAACCCTGTACCCTCGCTGTTCTTGTCTAATTATGACTTAAAGAGTTCTTTCAGACAGTTTGATGTGTGTGCATATGAAGAGACTGTGAAAAGGCTATATGCTAACAGTAGTGACGTTGTTACATTTAATGACTTGTAGCTCCCCCCTGCTGCCTTTATTTACTGCAGTCTGTTTGCTATTAAAAAGCCCTGTCTGGACCAATTCCTATGGATACAGCTGGTCCTTGGAGATTAGATTTTGTGTTTGTGCTCTGCGCATTAGAAATCTTGGTGTGCACATTAAAGTTGTGGTTTGTGGTTATGTTTTACATGCAATCTCCCACTATCCGGCTGGAGCAAATGAAGAAGAGGATGGTAATACTTTGATGCGTGCATAGGGCTGATTAGAGAGCAGTTCAGCTAACTATCTGCAACTGTTCCTTATAGGATAACAGTGCTATGTGCAGTTGTTTAGGCTGTGGTGTAGTGAGTTGTATTTTTAGTCTGTGACAGGAGGCACACCCCTTGATGGGAGCAGCTGAAGGACTGTCTGCTGCTATGTCTGTAGGATCAGATTTTGTCTGTGGTATTGCTCAGCTATTGCACATTTTTTTGTCTGAGCGCGTTAGGGTGATTTGACTGGAGTCTTATACGGTATATGTGGTCTATTAGTGAATAAACTGATTGATTTATAATTTAGAGAAAAAAAATGAATACACTACCATTGATTTAAAAAAAAATGTTTTTGAAAATGTTTCACACTGACTGCATTAGTTTCACCAATATTACAGTAAAGTCAAGTCAACTTTCAGTAACCGTTATTTCAATGTTTTTTTTTATGAATATGAAGCTGAAAATAACTTTTTTTTGAAATCTAAAGTTTTTGTTCTGTTACTTTTGGTCAATTTAATTTGATTTGGCTCAATTAAAAAAAAAGGTAAAATATTTAAATGTCTTTTTATGTTTCTTTGAGGAACATTGTTTTAAAGAATTATTAAATTATTTTCAATAATTTTCTCACACATTTTTTGGCCAACTCCTCGGCCCATCTTTGCTCCTAAAGGACTAGACCTTTCTTGGATTCTGCTTGTATACCAAATCATAATTACAATCACCTCTTCACATGACCTGTTTCATGTCACATCATTATTTAACCAATATACCTGATTACTAGCCCTAAATTGCCTCTGTCCAAACCTTTGTTGGTGGTCTAAATGACAGGAAAGGATGTATATTTACAAATGAAATGAAATTGGCCAGACAAAACATGAAAGTCAAAGTAAATTTAGAAATCACTACTTTCTTTTTTGTTTGCGTTTTCCATTCTGTCTCAACACTTTCTGATTTGGGGTCAGGGGCGGATTTAGTGATTTGGGGGGCCCTAAGCAATTCTAGGCCCAAAAGTTTGTTCTTTAATTTATTCTTAATTGAATTATTTTGCTGTTTTTTTCTTATATCACTCAATCTCCTTTTTAATATTTTGTCTTAATGCAAAATAATAATAATAATATCATGTAAAGCATCTTGTAAAATTATTTATATTATTTGTTTTCTTAAAATGAATTTGCAACGAAAATAATATGTAAACTATTTTTTAATAGTTTAATTACGTTTTAATTAAATATTTTACATTTTTAATGATGTTTGAAAACCAAATCTTTACCTAATTTGACTGTATGACTGCTCCATGATTGAGGGTGGGGGACTCATTTGCGTAGAAGTAATAAAAAGTAAAAAAAATTATTTTTTAGACCCTCATCAAACAAAATAAAAAATAAAATTATGTTATATATAATTTATAGATCTAATTTATACTTCTAGGTATTTATTTGCAGGTCCTCAGTCACTTACCTTGCTTATTGGTTTAATCCGCCCTTGTTTGGGGTTGTATAAGAACTATTGACACTGTGCTTAACCTCTGGCTATTGTTAAATTTGAACATTTAACCATTTTAAAACTCTAACCCTGACAAACAGAAAGATTAATTTAACATGTATGCTTTAAAAGTGGTGTAAGCACCACATGTGACCAGGTCCAGGGGTTATAAAAATCTGCTCTGCAGTTTTTGCAGTCTTTTGCGATACCAAATGTGTAAAAAAAGAGCATCAAATAGTGATGGTAAGTGCATCAATTAGAGTGAAGAAGCAATTGTTTTCATTCTTAGCTCTATAGTCCAAAAAGTTCATTCAGGATAAAAAAAATGCTACTGTAGCAGTTGGCAATGTTGCAGTCTTTATGTAAACATGCTGCGTTCATCACATCAAAGACATCGATACTGCAGATAGGTAAATAAGGATGTTAACCCAGGGTAATTCTGGGTAGATTATGAGCAGTGTGAAAAGTAAAGTGAAATAGCATAAGATTTTCTTTCCCCGGGGTTTAAAACAATGTTTTTTTTTAGTGTGAATGTGTGAAAAGCCCTACTGTTTGTGTTGTGCAGGTCTCCTGTGTTAGAAGCTGCAGAGTGGTGTGAGCCTGTTCCCTCTCCTCCATCACTCCCACCACTGCACAGCATTGCTCCTGCCCTCCCTGCCCACCTGCTCCAGGACACGCTAGAGTTCCCTACACCGCCCCCTACCCCTCCGGACAGGGCTCCCGCTGAGCCTCAGACCTTTCCTCCTGCTCCTGATCCTTCCGATCTACCCCAGATTTCCCCTGACATCCCTTTGCCTCCTCCAGTCCAACAGCTCCAGCACTCTGAGCCTTCAGCAAGGTAGGCTATGATCATTTACTTGCTAACTGTGGGTTTCATAGGATACAGCTTTCCTTATTTAGAGATTGTGAGGATGAAAGCTTAGAGATGTTGTTTACTGCTAATTTGGTGCTTTGTGGTTGTTGTACAGTAGTTGTACAGTTAAAGGACAAAACTTGTTTTGGGGCATGAATTCACACAATGCTGCTTTCAGATGCGTTTCAGTCTGTTTTTAATGATCACATTGGTGAGAATTTATGAATACTGATTAGATTTAATTTAGTTGTTTGTCTGACGGCATAACAGCCATATTTTCACTTTGTATCCGGGCAGTGATGATCCTGAGGGATTTGTAGGACACAGGTTGTACAGCGTGTACAGTACTGTACTCCGAGTACATTAGTACACCTTGTGTTTTCCCTGCATCTGTATATTTAGGACGAAATTCATTTGTCATAAAGACTAAAGGCAACAGGCTTTGTAAACATCTTTAACACACTTGATACGCTCGTTACAGAGCCCCTAAAAAACTTTTTACCATAACCTTAGGACATGTTGAAAATATATGAATGTTATTTATCAACCTGTCAAACCAAAAGCCACCTATCAGCAAATAATTTTAGACTTTTTCTGAGGACCACATTTTAGCTACTTCTTAACATCTGCTCTCAAGATTATCTAAATGGCTTCATTAAAGCTTTATCTTGAAAAGTGTGCTGATTAGACACAGTTTTGCATGAAGTTTCTAAGTCTCTACATGTCAGAATATTTTTGCCAGTGCTCAACCTTTTTTGAGTTCAAAATATCCTCAATATTTTTAAAACATCTTCTAAACTGACAATGTTGCTTTTTTCAAAACTCTAATATACAG
Source organism: Danio aesculapii (assembly GCF_903798145.1). Classification (NCBI taxonomy): domain Eukaryota; kingdom Metazoa; phylum Chordata; class Actinopteri; order Cypriniformes; family Danionidae; genus Danio; species Danio aesculapii. Next base: position 24,456,159 of record NC_079447.1, on the reverse strand, counting down.
ACATTAGGTTTAACAGTATATTTAATTAAAAAGTTCAAAAATCACCAATGGTTTTAAATTAATTTTTCCACTGTGCAATTCAGAAATAGCGTGCATGGCAAAATATTTTATAAATTGCTGTCACTTTTTCAAGTTTAGAATAAACACCTTTTTAAAATGTATAATGTGTACAGTATATATTATAGTATATATAGAATTTTTATGAGAAGCCTTACTATGTGAAGTGTGAGCAAAATAAAATATCAGACGATAAAAAGGCAGTAATTAAATATAAATATAAAATGTGATATTACATTATCATGGTTTCCAGCAACCTGGACTTTCAGTCATATTTATAAATACTAATTAAAAAAATAATAATAATTTGAAGCCTTGAAAGTGTCCCTCTTGATAATGTGCTTGGCCTGGTCGTTGAGAAGTTCTCATTTATGCCATGATTTCATACTTGCATATTCACGAAAAGCTCTCTGTTTTGAGATAAAGTGTTTCCATAGTGCATTGCTACTACTCCGGGTGACTCACTTCACATTGTGTACATTGTTGTAAAAGTTTATATAGCACTCCGAGGCTGTGCAGTGTTTGGACAGAGCAGGATGACTCAGCCACGTTGACAAGAGATGAGCTCAGCTTGCATTCGTTCTTTCAGACAGCAGAGGGCGAGTGTTTGTGCATGTGCTTCTTTCTGCACTGGGGCTTAGCTCTGCTGCCCACTGCAGCACACAGCCTGCAAACACACATCAAAACATGGCATGAAGCTAGATGTAACCTGTCCAATGGAATTTGCACAAAATTTACCTTGTTTTAACTGTGGCAAATACTCTAAAGGTGCACTTTTGTATCTTACCCATAAAAAATGTGCATTTCTAATATGCATCCTTCAGAAATATATAAAGCACAAAGACGTATCATCTACATTTTTGAGTACTGTTTAAGCATGCATTGTACATATATTAAACTGCACAAAAGATAAATCTTTCACAGAACCAGATCTTAAAATCTTAGATGTAAGAAACAACATTTGCATAATGGGATTTGTTATCCCCCTCCAGCCAAATTAAATCTCATGTCCTGGGGCGCCAGCTTGATGCATCTCGACATAAAACTTCCATTAGGGCAATGAATCCCTTCCCCTCTGCAAACTACTACCAAGGGCATTCCTTCTTTATCCATTCTCTCACATTTTATCTTTCTAGGAAGGTCATTTGTAGTATGCATGAGACTGCATTCACTAAATTTATGAGCTGTCAGTATTTAAAAGCAGGACAAATTATGCTATAAATAGGTTAATTTACTGTTTTTATTATGCAAATATACCTGTTATCGTCATATATAATATATCACAATATTTGTGATCTTTAAACTGTGAAAAATGTGGTTAATTTTCAATCAAATATAAATATTCCTCAACCTAAAAAGAAATAGCTGAATTTGCTTTACTTCTCTTAGACTCTGTAAGTATAACCTAGATACAGAAAGCCCATGTTATGAATCTTTAAAAAAACTGCCTTAGCAATATCTTTCAGTGGCTGCACTGCTTAAAAAATTCATTTCCAATTTCCTGTGTCTTAGCTTAGGATGAAGTTGTCAGTACAGACTGTTTTCCCTCTCATTCTTGTAAATGACTTCTATTGTGGAATAATGAGTTATTTAATGTAATTTAGACATATCTTCTATCTGTCGGACAAATATGCAAGATATATTAAAACCCTTGCTTTATTACTTTTATTTATTGTTGACCTGGTTATTATTTTATCACTCTTATATTAAAAATTAGATTGACAGAAAACAAAATCTGCATATGGATGCTGTGGAACCCTGTGTTCCTCTGCTGGTCATTTTAGAGCAACATCACTGAAGTTTAAAGAATTAGTAAAGCCTATGTGGGGGCAACATGGTGGCGCAGTGGGTAGCGCTGTCGCCTCACAGCAAGAAGGTCCGGCTGGGTCAGTTGGCATTTCTGTGTGGAGTTTGCATGTTGCAGTGTTGGCGTGGGTTTCCTACAGTTGCTCCGGTGTCCCCCCCACAGTTAAAAGACATCCACTAGGGAAATTGAATAAGCTAAATTAGTGAATGTGTGGGTGTGAATACAAGAGTGTATGGGTGTTTCCCAGTACTGGGTTGCAGCTGGAAGGGCATCCGCTGGCTGCCATTTCATACTAAATCAGGTCAAAACAAAATTAGTTTGGAGTTTGGAAAAGGTTTTCAGAAAACTGTAACTTTAATCTGTTAAATAATTTTATTCTATTCACCATGTAGAGTCATTTTATACAGTAGTAAACATTGTTTTTCATTGAAACCATTGACACTGTTTTACATGTTGTAAAGGAGTCTGTTCAATCAAGTGCTATATAAATAAATGACACAGGACCTGATTGGAGTGCAGAATTGCAAAACTGCTGCAAACACATTCACATCTTTATGATCAGATGCTTTCTTAACTATTGTTTTCTCACCTCTTACACATTTTCATTTACAGAAGCCTATATTGTTGCCTTTCTCTGAAACATTGTCCAGCTATTAAAAAAATTAAAGCAATAGTGCATTAGTTTACTATTTTTGGCGTTTTACTGTATATTTTATCATTTTAATATTTTGTGCAGTTTATAATACTTAATCATAGTTCTTTCTTCTTTTAAAAAAACTTGGCACAGGTTTTCAAGTTCATTTTCATTTTGCTGATGTCTCTGAGGTTCATATTCATGTTATGCACAAACACAGGAGCACAAAAAAAAGCTCCAGTTAACTCTAGGGCATGAAGATTTTTCCTCGCTCTGTGTCCAGTCCTCAGGCTCTGTAAGTGAATAGGCAGATCTGTGTGGAAATCTCTTTGTTCTGCTTTCTCATGAGTGAACAATAGATTGATAATCCTCATGTTTCATGTCCCCCACCAATGTCCCAATTTCCCACAACTGCTGCTGTCTCATGCTGTAAATCAATACGGATTAGCTCAACCTGTGTGAATTGCTGCTACTCGCCTTCTAGCTGATAAACTTTTTTTGTTCCTTTTGGTTGTCTCTCATTTTCATCCTCATTGTCATTCTCATTTCATATTTTCCAGAGCATGCTTACAATCTCCTTGACATAACCACTGTATTTGATCGTATCTGTTTCAGTAATTTGAGAAAATCTAAACTGATGGCTGCTTACTGTTATTACCCTTTGTTCAAAATTGCCTTTAACTTGAGCAAATATGGATTTGAAACCAATGAGAGAACAATAAGTCTGACATAAGTTTGACATGCAGTTCATTTTTTCTGTATTTGTTGATTCTTTTTTTTTTACATGTTGTTTTTACATACAGCGTTTTTTGTCCTGCACACTTAGTATCTAATCTTATTTACCATATTAGGTAGTCTACTATGTTAGGTGTGCAATATGAAACGATGACAATGACACAAATCATAAAAATAAAGCTTCTTTGTTTTGGTCTCTATCAAGACAAGATTTAAAACGGTAGGGATTAAGCCAAAGAAAGTTTGTTTAACTCTTATTTTTAACTACTATCTTACTTTCTCTTTGATTTCGCTCACCGGAGCATCTGACATCATGTAACTCATACATTCTGTAGGGCTTCCCCTACCGTAATAACGTTACACCTAAAACTCATCAGTGGCAGGGAAGCGTTTTCTCTTGTTAACTGCAGGGAAAGAGTTAAACGAAATCATAATGACAGCCATATATGTAAAGCACAAATAATGTCCTTCAATTCGATCACGTCCAGCGGCCGTCATCCGTGAACCAATCTCCATCTGTCTGTTCCATTGCTCCGTTTGTTAGATGTTTGCTCCAACTTTCTTTTGCAGTTTGAAGTGCGTCAAACGCACAAAATGCCCAATTTGTGCCTCTTTGCTATGACTTCACATGTAAATCACTTGCGCTTCATCCACGTCTGCTTACTGCACAAGCTGAAAACTCCCCCCCACCCCTTATTCCATGTTATGTTTGGATTGTGAGGGCGCAGATGAGATGTCATTTTTTGAGAGACACTCAAATACATCACGCGTGCTGCATATGCAATGTCTTTAAGTCACGTAAAGCAATTAATTGCAAACTGAAATAAATATAATTTGATGTTTTTGAGATTATTTACATTTTTTTACAATTATTTTGCATTTAAATTAAGAATTTTGCAGGATCGCAAAAATTTTCGCCTTTTTGTTGATTTTGCGTTGGATTCATTGATCGCGGATTTGCGAAAAACTAGGGGGTCTGATTATAGCAATTTACTGTATGTTGTATATTTTTATCATTTGTATTTATTTTTATTTTATTTGAGAGTAAATACATGAAAATTAATCTGATATGAAAATAATAATGGGAATCACAGTAGCGCAGTGAGTAGCACGATCGCCTCACAGCAAGAAGGTCACTGCTTCGAGACTCGGCTGGGTCAGTTGGCATTTCTATGTGAAACTTTTTGTTCACCCTTCAGTGAATTATTCTTAAAATAATCTTGTTTTCTATAGTGTGAACAACATTTTAATAATCTAAAGAGCTTTTTTTGGAATTGAAATAGTACTTTTGATTTTAAAAAAATCTTCATCGAACCATCAGTGAGTTGAGCTGAAATAAAGTTTACATGTTTCTTATGCTTTTATTTATTTATTTTACATTTTATTTACGTTAATGTTTTATGCTTTAATTTTAGTTAATTGTAAAAATAAGTATATATTTATTTTATATTTAAATATATTTAAAATATTTATTTTGTTTTGAGAAACATTTAACATATTTTGTAACAGTAACCATGTCAGGCTAAAGAATTAAAAGAAATCATTGATTTCTGCTGACTTCATTAGTTTTAAAAACACCGATTTCTTTACAACTTAACACGGCATCTTTGAAGATCTTTTCTGCTAGTGATACTGTTGTCCTAAAAAACAAACAAAAAAAAATGTAAATAAAAAATGTTACACATACCGTAGAAAAGATATTACAGAAAATTTTGGCGGTTTTAAAACCTAGATTTTCCAAACCGCAGTATACCTTGAAAACAGTTATTGTCCCATGCCTACCTGCAATACTACTCTATTTTCTTTTTTACAGGGGAGGTATTTAGAGTAATATTGAAAAAACAAAAAATATAGAGAAGCTACTCAAGCTGTTGCTTGGTGTGAGGTCAGCTATTATTTACATTTGTTGTGCTGATCGGACACAAGAGAGCTCAGATCGACAGGGAAAAGCTGCTCATCTTTTAAAGCACTCCGGTCCCTGGAGAGTACACACACAGAGAGAGAGAGAGAGAGAGAGAGAGAGGGTTAGAGAGGGAGGAGTTACAGAGAAATCCAGCAGCCGTTCTTCCAAACGCCACAACAATCCAATGAGAAGACGCTGTTGCTAGAGACTTGGAGCACCACTTATTCTCTCCCTCTCTTTTTTCCCTCACTCGTCTTCGCATCCTTCCACATCTCTACCTATAAAGCTTAGCTATTCCGTCCTATTGTTGTCAAGGATACAGACCGAGATACAGCCTGATATGGTGTGGACAGGACTGAGGGAGAGTGATAGCAAGAGATGCTGAGGGCTGAGAGTGGGTCATCTGCGTGCCCCTGATGCCATCTGCTCCGGCTAAAACTGCAGCAAAGCAGCGTGTGTCTGACGCCAGCCCGAGGGCCCTCAGGACAGGAGACGTGGAGGAACAGGAGGCGCAGGTTGGGGGGTGGAGGAGGGCGACGGGTGCCAGCGGAGATCATATAGAAGAGGATGGGAGCAGTGGAGTCCGCTGAGAACGGACAGCCCCCCTGTCCCTCTCAGGAGCGACCCGAGAGCATGTGAGTAAGAAGCAGAGGTGGAGAGACTGGGGCTCCTGGTGACCTCATTGTCGTTGCTGGTGTTGTTGTTTTCATTTGCTCACCTGGTTTTAGTCTGTAAACGGTAACTGTAAACTGTAAACATTCATTCAGAGAAATGACCATTCAGATGTATTTTGGCTAAGAAAGGGCTATCACAAAGGAGGAGGGGATTGTTGTTGTGTCTTTGTGATGTCACAATTGGTCTGATGTTTATTTACATTTGCCGTTTGTTGGCGTTGGTACCGTTCTGGTGTGTGTTCCAGTCTGGCGGGTTTTTTGCAGATGTCTGGATTGGGGGAGTAATGGCTGTATTTAATAAGGGAGAGATGTGTGTTTTTGTGGGGGATGGAGGCTCATGCTGCAGCATTGAGAGAATGAGAGAGATGGTGCTGAAATAGAACACTGAGATGTGTTGGAGAAAAGGGGGATGGGGAAACAGAGAGAGAGAAAGAGAGTGAGAGTGAGACAGAGAAAGAGAGAGAGAGAGTTGTAGACATTCAGAAAAAGCAGAATGCCATTGATCACAAAGAATAGACAATTTTGTGTAGGTGGAATGGTGTTTCTATACCCCTCATGGTTTTTGGTATAAGCCTGCTGTACAGCTAAATAAATAAAACATCCATCAGTACTCAATGTTCTTACTATTTTATTCTAATTTTCTTTTGTCAAACACAAATTGCTATATTTAATAGAGTATCCAAGCTGCTTTTTTCCATTAAATAAAATTTGTGACCACGTCTGTCAACATTTTTTTAAGGCCAAACATTTGGTATTTTTATATATACAGTGCTCAGCATAATTGAGTACACCCTATTTTGAAAACGAATATTTGTATCCATTTCTCAGTAAATATAGGAAATGCATTTAAACTAAACATATTTATTAAACAGATTTATTTATTAAAATAATATTTTTAGTCACTTAACAGATTTAGAAATTGAAATATAATACAATTAAATTCAAGCAAAATATTGCAAAGAAAAATTACAACCTACAAAATTTCAACAAATCTTTACAATTTTTTTGCTTCTCTTGTTTTTTTCCTCTTTTTAAAAAATTTCTATAAAATTTAAATTTGGTGTACTAGTTTTTGGATCGTTATCATAAGTTATTTTGTTAAGTAAGCTGCAGATTTGGCTTCAGTCCTGACTAATCTAATGTATTTGCACAAATATAATATTGTAGCTTTCTATTAAAAATATGTATAAAAGACAGATTTGTGAGGGGTGTACTTATATCTGCTGAACACTGTATATGTATATATACAGTTGAAGTCAGAATTATTAGCCCCCCTTAGATTTTTTCACAGTATGTCTGATAAGTTTTTTTTCTTCTGGAAAAAGTCTTATTTGTTTTATTTTGGCTAGAATATAAGCAGTTTTAAATTTTTTAAAAAACATTTTATGGTCAAAATTATTAGCCCCTTTTAGCTTTTTTTTTTTTTTTTGATAGTCTACAGAACAAATCATCGTTATACAATAACTTGCCTAATTACCCTAACCTGCCTAGTTAACCTAATTAACCTAATTAAGCCTTTAAATGTCACTTTAAGATGTATAGAAGTGTCCTGAAAAATATCTAGTCAAATATTATTCACTGTCATCATGGCAAAGATAAAATAAATCAGTTTAATTATTAGTTTAATAGTTATTAAAACTATTTTGTTTAGAAATGTGCTGAAAAAATCTTCTCCGTTAAACAGAAATTGAGGAAAAAAATAAACATTGGGGCTTATAATTCAGGGGGGCAAATAATTCTAATTTCAACTGTATGTGCACAATTTATTTCAAATAATTACATTCTTACAATTAAGCTTTAAAGTTCACCTAACATTGGTTTAACACTGGGTTTCATAGTTGCACTGCAAAAATGCTTTTCTTAGATTTTATTTTGCCTTGATTCTTGTCCAAATATCTAAAAGTTTTTAAATCAAGAAGTTTTTTTTCTAGACAAGTCTTGTTTTTAAGAAATAATCTGCCAATGGGGTAAGCAAAATAATCTTGTTTTTCCTTTTGACATAAGACTATTTTGCTTACCCCATTGGCAGATTATTTTAGGTAGGTATCGCTGCAGCCCGGAGACCTCCAAGTGGGAGGGGTTACACCACAAGTAGGTTGGATGACCTCCAAGTGGGAGGGACTTACACCAAAAGTAGTTTGGGTTTAGGCGGTGTAGGTGGAAGGTGGAGAAGATATTAATAAAACACATCAGGTTACTGTGAGGTTGGGTTTAGGGTTGAGGTAGGTGTAGACGTTAATAAAACACATCAGGTTACTGTGAGGTTGAGTTTAGGGTTGGGGTAGGTGTTGACATTCATAAAGCACAATATTGGACTCCGTGTTATGTACAAGACATTAAATAAATAAAAACTCCAGGATTGTATAGCCCACTTGGACCTGGCTCCAACCCAGTTTATACCCTTCTTGATTATTTAGCTTTTTTAAGGAAAAACTCACTTAATTTTGGCATATTATTATTTTTTAAGACAAGACCATATGCTTTGCTTGTCAATGTGAAAAATGCTTCTTGATTTAAAAATATTTAGATAGCAGGGTAAGCATTAGTTATGAAGCCAATGCCCATGAAGTCAAACCTGTAACCTTTAGTCAGAAAAGCATAATAGCTTAAGCTAAGGCTTGAGCAAGCAGACAAGAAGCTGTTTTTCTTTTAATAATGTAAAGTTGCTTTCCTGTGGATTGTGGACCTAGCAATGTTGTGGGTTTGATTCTGATTCTGATAAAACTAATAAAATGGATTCCAGAAAGTGTTTGCCAAATTTCTAAATGCAAATGGGTAGTAAATGTCAATTACTGCACTGAATATCGCCTAATCTGCAGCATGTTTGCCCATAAACATTATTTTTAGAGTTTACAACACACAAAATGCTGTTTTATTAGAGAAGTCACAGACAATTTTATGACAGGTAGGATACAGTGTACGCCACTTAATTTTTATGGACACTGCAAACAGTGACTCACTGTTGCACAGCTTTGACAGAACATGGGAAAGAAACAGAAAGGCTGTATTGTGATGAAAGGCACCAATCCCATTCTTAGCATGAAAAGTACATTCAGGAAAAACACTTGATAGAAGTTAGAAGTAAACAATGTATATTATCAGGATGCATGTTTGTCAGATTCACTAACACTGCATATGCAAATAAGGATGTTAACCCAAAGTTTAGTACAGTACTGTGTAAAATTTAAATGTATTAATTGGAGTTTAACTAAATGGATGTTTAATTTGTGTGCAAACTCACATTTCCTTTAAACGCATTTAAAGCAAACCTGTGTTCTTTCTGAAGCATAAGACATTGTACTGCATTTAATCCTCTTGCGCTCTGCCACAATAGTTATATTTTTGTTGTAACTGACCTTTGTGCGAAAAAGCCCTGTATTTGTTGCTCTGGGCAACACAGCTGGGGATGATGGGAAGGTTTGAACCTGCTCTGAGATCTGGGCTTTAGGTATTGTAGCACCATACAGTGCTGCTCATTCAGCCATGACTAACATAGCTTTTAGTGACTAAAGTATGCCTTATGCAACCCCCTTTTGAGAATTCTTAGATAACACTACCTGCATAGTTTACATGAGAGTTTAGACCTCAACTCTTAAAGCTTTGATTAGGTCTGTCGTTTAGTTCACCTACTTTACCAGTAGCTTACCATGACAGAATACAATTTTGAGGTCTTTTATAAAGTCTTGCAGTCATGAAATGTTTATTTACATTCATACATTAGACAACCTTGATTTTTTTTTTACATAATTTTTGTGGTATTTATAAAGAGTTGCCTTTAGCTCTCCATAAACACAGAAATACACTTAATTTAAAGGTGGATAGAGCTCATTCTCTTTCATTCCTCTATAAATATGCAAAGTTAAAATTACAAGGGGGTTTGGGGAGCTCTGACCTCCCTAATTGACCCTTAATTCCCCCTAAAGGACATAAAAGCAAGATGTATTGGGCGTCTGCCCTTCAATAGTTAAGAATAGTTTGCTCTGATCTTTAATTAATTAATCTTAATTATTATCTTAAATAATATTAACAATGAAAATAATAGAAATCTTCAATATACATATGACCACCCTTTCACACCATTGTTAATGCATGTTTGTGCTAAAAATATTAATTCATCTATTTGAAACCAGCAAATCTAGAGCACCAACAGACAGCGTAAGTGTTCACAAAACATACAGTTGAAGTCAGAATTATTAGCCCCCCTTTGAAATATTTTTTCTTTTTTAAATATTTCCCAAATGATGTTTAACAGAGCAAGGAAATTTTCAGTTTGTCTGATAATATTTTTTCTTCTGGAGAAAGTCTTATTTGGTTTATTTCGGCTAGAATAAAATCAGTTTTTAGTTTTTTTAAAACCATTTTAAGGTCAAAATTATTAGCCCTTTTAAGCTATATTTTTGTTCCGATAGTCCTCAGAACAAATCATCATTATACAATAACTTAATTACCCTATCCTGCCTAGTTAACCTAATTAGCCTAGTAAAGCCTTTAAATGTCACTTTAAGCTGTATAGAAGTGTCTTGAAAAATATCTAGTCAAATATTATTTACTGTCATCATGGCAAAGATAAAATAAATCAGTTATTAGAATTGAGTTAATAAAACAATTATGTTTAGAAATGTGTTGAAAAAATCTTTCCTCCGTTAAACAGAAATTGGGGAAAACAATAAACAGGGGGCTAATAATTCTGGGGGGCCAATAATTCTGACTTCATCTGTTTTTTTTTTAAAAAATAAGCGTTTGTAGGTATCTGTAAAACTAGATGCATATTTTATTATACACTGGCTTGCACATAGAAGTTAAACAGTAAAATAAAAAATACATGCAGTCTTTCATGGTCATCCATTAATGGTGCAGGGAAGCAAACCTGTCACAGTTTATTTAATATCATAAATGTCATTGAGAACCACTCAATATCCTTCAAAACAATGAAAACAAAATAACAAGTTTAATTAATTACATCATTCATTCATTCATTCATTCATTCATTCATTCATTCATTCATTCGTTCATTCATTTTCCTTTCGGCTTAGGCTCTTTATTAATCATGGGTCGCCACAGCGGAATAAACCACAATTAATCAATTAGATGTAATTAAATTAAATATATGAATTTGGTTCACTGAGGCATATTACCGGACATAACCGAAAACTTAACCGACCCCCAATGTATAATTTGCACTCTGCATATATGCATATGTTTAAAAAGACTAGTTTTCTAGTCTTAGGTGTAATTAATATACATTGTTATCAGTGTGGGGCAGCACGGTGGCACAATGGGAAGCACAATCGCCTCACAGTAAGAAGGTTGCTTGTTCAAGCCCTGGCTGGGTCAGTTGGCGTTTCTGTGTGGAGTTTGCGTGTTCGTGTGGGTTTCCTCTGCTACGTAAAACATTTGCTGGATAAGTTGGTGGTTCATTCCGCTGTGGCCACCCAAGGATAATAAAGGGACTAACCCAAAAAGAAAGAAAAGGTTATCAGTGTTAAGAACAGCTTAATATTACTTTTCAAAGAACTTCATAGAAACTGCATTTTTTAAGATTTTTGATGAAGAGAAACTAAAACTGTAATTGATAGACTGTGAAGTTCTATAAATAATGTAATTAAAAAACTATTATAATTACTAACCCCATTTTTTAGTATTGTATCTTTAGTAAAAAGAACATTTAGTACTTTCTAGTACTGAATTCAATGCCTTTAGTACTTAAATATACGAAAACACGGATGGCCCTGACGCCAGAGTTTTCACACACAAAGCTTTCAACTCTGTACACAATGTGACCTGCACGTTTTTTCACAAGCAGCATAAACCCCCTGAAGAGTTTGTTTTACCTTCTGTCTATACATTTGTTTGATTTGCTCTTACTGTACCTGTTTGGGCAGGTACTATTAGCCAACTGTCACTTCTGCTCAGAGATGGATTTAACCAATAAGCGAGGTAAACAGCAGCTCAGGGCCCCAGGGAATTTGGGGCTCTCCAATAAATACTTAGAAGTATAAAATATACCTAGAAATTATTTGTATATTACATAATTTTCTATCATATTTTGTTTAATAGATAAAATTGGAACATAATTATTATATCTGTGCAAATTTGTCCCCTACCCCCCAATAATGGAGCAGTCCAGCAATCAAATCAGATAAAGGTTTAGCTTTAAAAATGAAATCATTTAGTATTATTATTATTTTAAGAAAAATATAGAAAAGAAGATAAGTTAAAGTCAGCAACACAAACAAACAAATAAAAAAATAAAAACAAAGGGTGCATATTAGGATGTTTGGCCCCCATGGAATTGCTTAGGACCCTCAAATCACTAGATCCACTCCTGCTTTCCTTTGTATATGGTATGTGCATTTGTGTTGTCAGGTTGACTTTGTCATTAGTATCATGGCATATTAAAATGAGGCTGTCATTGGGGCGGTCATGTGTCCTCTCACAGAGTGATGTCACCATGGATCCATTAGACATCAAGCCTGTCTTTTGACAATGTCATGTCAAAATGGGCAACATGTGGTGAATCAGCGTTGAGATGTTCCTGATGCATCTGGGTGATGCATATGGCCAGCACTTTCTGCCTATCAGTCTTCATTTTTTAAAGCCTCAGAGACCTTGAAATAAGCTCAGAGATGCAGAAGATCTAGCACACATAAAATATTGAGCGTATGCTTTAATTATTTGACAGATCTGGTAGTAAAAGTTGGTACATCACTGAGCGGAAGCCCTGTTGAAGAGCCTAGGATGTCTAGTTTTTAACATATTACTCATGTAGAAAGTGTAAAAGGATGATGGGTCATTGAGGCCAGAGCTTTCCCTATCCATACTTATTATTTGTGTCATCTCAAAAATGATCTGCATGCACACGAAACCACAAAAAAAATGTAGTATACATGCCAGACCAGTATGTGACACTTTAACTCTACCACAGAGATATACTAAAACAGAAGACTTGAAACATGAGCTTAAACATACCAGAAACCAACACTAGATGAACATGGTAAATGCTTCTTAGTTTTTAGCTGTTAAGCTCAGTAGCTTCTGCAGCACAAACATATGCATTTTAGTCCACCATTGTTGTTGTTGTTGTTAGATGATGTATAGTGGCGTCTGACTAGGTTGAGACGTAGGCTGATGACATCATCATTTTCAGAAAATATGTGGATTGGGTGTTCACAATAAAAAGCCAAGGCACCATTTTCAGATTTATCCTCTCTGGGAAATTGTTTCACTCTCCCAAACCACCAGATCCATCTGGACAAAATGCCGAAATGATAAATATTTGTGTATATAAAAATGTGGCTCTCGTGAACCAATATTGCTTCGATGTTGCTGGACAAACTAAAAAGCTGACATTCTATCATATACTGTATATCTTAGATTTAGTTATTTTACTTTTTTTTTATTGCCCAAGTGGATGGTTTCATGCTTGTACTGTTTATAATATTTTATATATGATTTTTCATTTCTTATTGTTTCAATTGTTATGTTTATGTCTGACACGGAACATAATTTTAATAAAACATTAATCATAACAATATGGCTTTTCCTGTGGACAAGGCCTGAATTATTACCAACTTAAGCATTCCTAAGATAGTGATTAATATTAGGAATATTTAATTAATAATTGTTATACTATCATTATTATTATTATACAACTAATATTATATTATTGATGAAAAACTGAATGTTTAACTCTTTCAAAAACAGCCCTAGATTACAAAAATTTAAAGTAGTTTTTCAGCTTAAAAACTATTTTAATGAAAAAGTCACTTCACTTGTACATTTTTGTGGGCATGTTTGTGCTGTGTGCGTGCAATTATATTTAATTTTATTTTCTCATGTCTCCTTAATTTAACCAAATTAAAATATATATATATTTTTTTCTTCCTGGGAGACCTCAAGACAGCAGCACATAAAAATGTGCAGTTCATTCAAGCCCAAGGAGAGTAAAAAATAAATAAAAACCTGAAATTAATTTGGAAAGAAAATGGGTCTAGGAGAGTATGCACTTTCTGTAGTACATTAAACACAATTATGATGGAAGAACATGGAAGTTTGTCATCTGCATTCTGTTGTTTATTTGCTTGCTCAGTGTCTTTTTCTTTTGCTGTTAAAGTGTTTTTGTACTGTAATGCGTTCTGGAAATTATTTAGTGTAATTTTTCTGAAAGTGCTATTTTATTGTGCATTTTCCTGAAAATAATTACACCTCAGATTGTTTATCAGCCACTCAAAATCAAGCAAACAACAGCCCTGGAATACAACATGTAATATAGCTTTCTTTGTTAGTATCATGTTATCATATTTTAGAATCCCTAGTTATCAGTACAGAAGATGTCTATAATTTCACACTGAGAAACTGCAACCTGCGCTGCCAGAGATTATGACTCTAATATTTGTATTATATCTCTGTGATTTATTTCCCAGTACTGGGTTGCGGCTTGAAGGGCATCCACTGTGTAAAAACATATGCTGGAATAGTTGGCGGTTCATTCCGCTGTGACGACCTCTGAAATAGAGACTAAGCCAAAGAAAAACTAATGAATTAATGAATCTCTGTGATTTAACTACACTCTCAGAAATAAAGGTATGCGAGCTGTCACTGGGGTGGTACCTTTTCAATAGGTACATATTTGTACTTAAAGGGTCCATATTGGTACCTCAAAAGTATATATCAGTACTCTAAAAATTTTAAGAGGAACACTTTTGTACTTTTAAAGTATGTACCCTTGAGGTATTAATATGGACCTTTAAGGTACAAATTTGTACCTTTTGAAAAGTTACCACCCCAGTGACAGCTCGCATACCTTTATTTCTGAGAGTGTACACTGTAAAACCCCAAAAGTTAAGGTAACTCAAATCATTTGAGGAAACTGATTGCAACAAACCATTTAAGTTAAAAAACTAATCTATTTGAGTACTGTGAACTTAATCCATTTAAGTTGAAATAACGAGGTATTTAATTAACTCATTACCTTCAACACTGAGTTCAAAACTCTTCTCAAATGAGTAGAATTAACTTTCAGTCAATTTTGAGTTAACTACACTCATTTCATTTGATAAAGTTGACTGTTGGGTTTTACAGTGTACTTAATCAGTTCACATAAATATTAATAAAGCATTAAATAAAATCTCGATCCAGCAAATGGAGAGATCTACTCTTAAAACACTCCGATATCCTTTAAGATATGTAGACACACCCTTGACTTTTAATAAAGACTACATTAAGGACTTCTCAAGGTTGGAAACACAGGGCAGAATAGGATACTTCTATTAGTATACTGTCCACACCAGCAGTATATGGCAGCACACCTTTCTCTCCCTCTTTTGCATTCTCTAATCTTGTTTGCTTTATCTCCCTCTAGTGGTCAACCTGTGTCATAACCTTAATATCTAGTACATTTTGTACCCTCTGACACAAAAAGAGCAAATCTGAATGTTTTGTCAAGCTCAACTTTATTTTCTTCTCAATGTATTTTGATTATGATTACTCCTGTAACAAGTATTTTTAGAATTATGCACAGTATTATTTAATGCAGTATTTTGTTTGTGATAAATATATATTTATCAGTTGTGGTTCTCTGTCAAATTTATAGCTGCAATTTTGGTTTAGTTTAGCTTTATATAAACAGCATTGTGGGATTTTACACTATCAACAGTGTTTGTGGCTATAATGTCGTACCAAACAGACACATTCAGCTAAAAACTTTAGCATTTTACATTATATTAGACCTTAAGGTGTATTTATTGCAGATGTTTAATGGTCCAGCAGCATTTTCAGATTTATGCTGATTATTATATTCATTTAAGTTTACTGCTAGCGATTTGCAATTATCCGTCCATCCTCAGTGGAGTTATTAAAATGTTCTGTGAGATTTAGTAATTGAAGACAGGTGTATTATATATTTTGCTGTACCATATAGAAGAGAGTTTCAAATATGAAACACTAGACTTGGAAAACCATTCACAGTTTTTTTAAAACCCCCGAGAGGCACATAAACTTCATGATGCAGTTTTCCACCTAATTTCCTCAGCAGACCTTTCAGAAATAAATCAGCATTTTATTTTCCCATACCAGGAAATAAATGGCTTTTTATATGTCCTAATAGGCTTCCTGTGCACATGTGGAGGAGAAGAAAAATTGAGGCTTCAGCCAGGATTTTGTGTGTGTGTTGTCTGGCACATGAGAGCATATGTCTAGAGAGCACTGTCACCATGGCAACAGTGTGCTTGCCAGATAAAACCGTCTCTGCATGGAATGAAATGCTCATCAAGTGATAATTATCTCATCGATTAACACACTCATTAACACACAGAAAACTGTAAAAATAGACTTGAAGACTTTTCAAATGCATCTCATTTCATATGCTTATGAATTATATCTCATTTAATATGAATAATATTATCTTTGAATTCAAAATCTGTAATATGTCAGCATGTTTACAGTATGTATCCATATCAAATTTAAGCATTATTACATGCCATTGAGTTTGGGACTAAACCTGAAAATTATTGTAAACTCTCATTAACTTCTCTCTCTCTGTTGTTGGATCTGTTTATACCTCGCTACGTGATGCAGAGGGACTTCGCATGTATGAACATTTTTCATTTATATGATCGTATCATCCGTTTTATTTTATTATGAATGCTGATCAGATCAGGTAAGGTAGTTGTAATTCTACCTTAGTACTCTACCGAAGTGCTGGGTATTAAATCTTAATATTACATTAGAGGATTGCACGTGTTGTAAATTA
Organism: Danio aesculapii; assembly: GCF_903798145.1. Lineage (NCBI taxonomy): Eukaryota > Metazoa > Chordata > Actinopteri > Cypriniformes > Danionidae > Danio > Danio aesculapii. The sequence goes on along the minus strand of NC_079447.1, from coordinate 24,439,599 downwards.
ATAATACTGTAGGCATCGATCATATCATTTATAGTATTATATTTCTATAAAAAATATTCACTGATTCACTTTTCATTCGGCTTAGCCACTGACTTACCAGGGGTCGTCACAGCGCAATGAACCACATATAGTAATTATTAACATAATATAATAATCAATAAATATAGCAGGGAAGATAAGTATTGAACACGTCATGTTTTTCCTGGGAATAATATTTCTAGAGGAGCTGTTGACATGGAATTGAACCAGATTTTGGTAACAACCCAAACAATATGTTGTGTGAAAAAATAACAATGTGTAATAACATTGAAATGACATAAGGAGAAAGTACTGAACCACTGAAACGTATTTAATACTTTATATAAAAGGCTTTTTTGGTGATTGCAGCTTCATTGTCTTGCTGAAATGTCCACCCTTGTTTAATCTTCATCATCCTGGTAATGTAGATGTTGGAATGAAGCAGCTAATATTAATTTACAATGACAATTGAGGAATTGAAGAACTACCGAGAGATTTTAGCTGCTGTCTGGGCTTTCACTGCCTTTCTACACCTCCCTTCCTTCATGTGTTCAATACTTTTTCCCTGTGTCCTTTAATTTGATTTCACATAACCTAATTTATAAACTAATTAGATTTGTTTTTTTTTGCATATATGGTCTCTTTGGTTGTTACCAACATCTGTGGAAAATTTCAAGTCAACGGCACATTTAGAAATATTTATTATTTACAAATATGTGATTGTAAATAAATGATTTAGCATTAATATTGTAAAATGCTCAATGATGCTACTCATGTTTGTAATCATGGAGTGCTTCCAGATAAATGTAGAATCACTCATCCTGAAAAGACCAGAATTTTCTTTTTTTTTAAATTGATCTGGATCATCTTGCTGCTGGTTAGCATCTCATGCTGAGGAGCAGCATCCACAACATGTGCAGATGTTTTCAGCAGGGAATGGGTGTGTTCACTGCACTGAAGTGAAGGCATCAGTACATTCATCAGAATTCGATGCAGCAAAACGGAGTGTATGACTGTAGTCTGAGTCTTTGCTGTATAGATACTAAGAGAATCAATCATGGCATTCACAAAAAAATGATTTGTTTCTTTATTGGTGTCTATATTTGCTTTACTTCATAAAACACTAGAGAGAAAGAGAGAAAGGCATAAAATAAATCGTGATATAAACGGAAGGAACTGTTTTGTCTTTTTACTACAGTAGCTCGAGTGAAAAGTGTTGCTTCTCTCCTCGATGTGGGGGAGGGAAACGTGTCGAAGGATGTGTTAAAGGGAAAGGGAAAGAGAGAGAGAGAGACAAGCGGTGAGTCGGCAAGAGCCGAGTATCTGCAGCAGGCTTCATTTGGATAAAGCCCACCTTCAGCCTAAGACTGAAGAGAGAGATCACAGGATATTATAAAAGAAACAAGATGGATTAGGAAATGTTGCATACAAAGAATTAGAATCTAAGTGGTCCAGATCTGCATTGGGTGAGCCTGATATTGGTAGCGGACATGGCAGTGAGTGCGTGGCAGGCTCTGTCTCCGCTGCAGTGGGCTCGCTGGGGCTGGGACACACTGCTGGGAGGGACATCTGGAGAGGAAGGGGTAGACCCTGCTTTAGGACTCCTCCGACGCCTCAGCTGGACCTCCAGATATGATTACATGATCCCAGACGGGCAAAGGTGAGCATGGGGTAGAAAGCATCAGGGAGAGGACAGGGACTAATGTGGTAAGACTGGGTGGTGGTCTGCACGTCTGTCTGAGGCTGCGTCTTTAATGCTGCGATTAGGCTGTTACTGGATTTGTACAAATTTGCTTTCCTATACAAGCGCATATTGTGCCAGGTCTGTGTATTACAGTACGCATTAATGCCAAGACATAAAAACATGGACAAACCGACATTTTGTGGCATTGGTGTAAAAAGCAACATAGGCATCATCAGTCTCGACTAAAACAGCATTCAAATGTGTTATAACTGAGTTTGATAATCCAACTTTGCTCTGATATTGGTCATAATGAAATAATGAGTGAATAAGAGAGAAAACGGACACCGTGGGTGAGCATAATACGTGTTTGAGCTGCTGTTATTAGTCTCCTGTTGTAGCTGCAGGTCCAGAGCTTTAAAATCCATCTGTAATAACCCACTAGGGTCTTGAATTATGCCTACGTCATGATAAACTGTACGTGCATGTGTATTTATTTGATCTTGATTTATAATTATGAGCCGTGACATGTTGCCACATAAACAGCTGTTTGTTTATTGTATCTCTGCTGATTGCAGCTTCTCTGAATGGAAAAAAGCAGTCTTGATGTTAACATGATTATTGAATAAACTCTTAATTCAATATATTAAGACTCTCTTTTGTCTCACTGTCTCTTCTGTAGGAGCTCAGACTCAGACGGAGCTTTCGAAACCCCAGAGTCCACCACTCCTGTGAAGTCCTTGTCCCCACCAGTGCCCCCAGCAGAGCACCCCTACACCAGCTCGGAGACATTGTCCCCTAAACACACAGGTAGGTTTATTGTTTACAATATTTCCCCATATAGGCAATTGTTTCAAATCCCGGCTTGGCCATTTGCCATTTCTGTGTGAAGTTTGCATGTTCTCCCTGTGTTTGTGTGGGTTTCCTCCCTGTGTTTCAGGTTTTAGTGTATGTATGTGTGTGTGTGTGTGTGTGTGTGTGTGTAAATGAGAGTGTATGGGTGTTTTCCAGTATTGGGTTGCAGCTGGATAAAACATATGCTGGATAAGTTGGTGGTTCATTCTGCTGTGGCGATCCCTGATAAATAAGGGACTAAGCCAAGGGAAAATGAATGAATGAACGACTCAATATCTCTATAGCTCCATTCCATCACAAATATCACCACAGTTTGTTTCTAATTCATTTATTTCACTTCAGCTGGGCTTACTTTAAGCTCAGATTGCAGGAAACTGATCGTATTGATACTCTGGCTTGTTTTGAACAATTTTTGTAATATACGTGGTACAGTATTAACAGTGTTAACAGTACAGTATTAACAGTGGTGGAAAGAGTACTGAAAAATCATGCTTAAGTAAAAGTACCATTACTCGCCTAAAATGTAGTGCAATTAGAGTAAAAGTATCTAATGTGAATATTACTAAGTATGAGTAAAAAGTAGCCTTTTCAAAAGTACTAGTGAGAAGTCACACTAGTCAAAAGTAGTGAATAGTGAGTATTACGCTGTAAAATGCTGATGCATCTACATGTAATTTGAGGATGTGTGTAAACGTAACATTCTGTAGTGCATTTAGTTATTGCCTAGCAGGCACACAACATCATAAGATGTTAATATTAGTTAGATTTAGGTTGTCAGGTGACAAAAACTATATGTTTAGCCAGCGTCTAAGGACAACCTTATTTTGGAGTCCAATGACGACATCAATTGACTTTGATATTTGGTTGATTTTAAGTTGTGTTGGAAAGTGACCAAAATCCAACGTCGAGCCAACATCTTAAACTGACTTCATATTGGTGTCAAACACTGACATTTATTCGGCAGGTATGGCAACCAAAATAGACATCATGGTGGTAATGTCCACACAACGTCAAGCTGTAACATCATTAAACGTTGATATTTGGTTGATGTTAGGTTGGACGTTGGACATTGAGGTCAGCCTTAGGTTTTCATTTCCAAACAAAATGCAATGTCCCACGATGTTGGGTACAATGTCAATCTGATGTCATGACGCCATTTCGGTCATCATACAGTAAACATTCGTAATTCTTTCGTCAGTGACATGCATCTAAACAGTCTCTGAGTCAATGCTCGTAAAGATTTTGGACATCTTCTTGGACACTTTTAATGCTTTCAAATGGTTTGCTGCAATTATAAATCGTCCATGTCTTGAGTTTATTATGATGCGATTTACCTTCTATGTGCGATTTGATTGGACAGAAACATGATTTTCGAACCCCCATACACAATAAAAAATAAAGAAGTGACTGTAGGTTAAAGGAAAGTAAAAGGTTGAAGGAAAGTAAAAGTACCAATATAGCACTCAAGGAAAAGTAAAACTACACATTTTTAAAACTACTTAGTAAATTACAATTTCTGAGAAAAACTACTCAGTAATTACAGTAATTCGGGTATTTGTAATTTGTTATTTTACACCACTGAGTATTAAGTGTCAATAAATGCAATAATTTGTAAATGTATATTATATGAGGCCATGTAGAGTAGCAATAGATATTAAAAAAAAAAAAAATTATTTACAGTTTACTACACAAAACTCTTGAACCCAGAAATATTGTCAATGTGTGTATTCATGGAAACAAATCTAAGGAAGTTTAATTATATTATTTATTCCTTATGCAATACCAGTTTCAGTTCAGTTTCTCTTCATTACTTATTTAAAAAAATTTGCTTCTTGTTCTAGTTTTTTTTTTTTTTTAACAAAATAATAAAAAAGCTGCATTTTGCTTTCATTTATTCTCTGCCAGAAGTACTGTAATCTTTATCAAGTTCTGCACTTGTACTCCCTCTAGTGGAAATGCAGCATGTTGCTATTGATGAAATTTATGAAAGATAGTCCATAACAAACATCTTTTGTACTGTTTTAAATCTTACAGCTGTGAGTAGCATTCTGTGATTCTCTTCAAAGCATGATCTGTTCTTCAAAATGTATATTAATGTGTAATTCTCCATATTTCACAGCTTCTACTTCTGACGTCCCTGCCAGTGAAGGTGAAGACCCATCACTGCATAGATCACCCAGTCGCTCTGATTCGACAGCCTTTGATGAGGACAAACCAATAGCTGCTAGTGGCACATACAACCTAGATTACTTAATCTCTAATGACCCTTTCCCAGAATCAAATTTTGGTTCAGGATCAACCCGAGCACCTCTTACCCGCTCTCAAAGCCTACAGTCTGGTGAGTTAGAGAGCCCAGGAAACAAATCCCCAGGAATCTCAGACAAACCCATTCATCCACGGACAGAGTCCTTCAGCATAGGAACAGAGAGTGCACCGGGAACCCTTCGTAGAGTGAAGAAGCCCCGTCCAGGTTCCCTGAAGAAGAAGCCTCTCTCCAGACAAAACTCAAACCCAGAGCGTTCTTCTCCTAAAACTGTGTCCTCCAGCAGCACTCCGGAACAGAAAAAGAGAGGGAAACCCCGTCCTGAAAGCCCCTTACAAACCCAAGAGAGGCCTAGTTCCTCTCCTAGCCCTAGTCCTAGCCCAGCTGGTACCCTACGCAGGAACAGGATAAAGTCTCAAGTAGAGAGTTCTCCACCTTTGGCTGAGGAGATTACGACCACCTCAATATCAGCTCAACCCTTACTGGAACTACCTGATCCAGTACCAGAGGCTTCAACTGTCCCTGACGAGGAGTCCCCTATCCCTCCCAGTGGCTCCTACAAATGGGATCCGGATAACTTTGAAGATATTAACCCATTCAGTACGGGAGGCAGTAAGATTGCCAACTCGCCAGTCTTGGGCAGGAAGGCTGACTTTACATCAGTTCCAGACACCTCTGCTGCTCTGGAACAGCCCCAAGCCCCTTCCCCTCCTAAAGCGCAACCCCCAAACGTTGAGGAACAGCCAATCCCCAATCGTCAACCAGTCAGACTGGAGTTTGACTATTCAGAGGACAGTGGAGAGGCACCACGCAGTACTCCTCCTCCCAAAAACCTGGGCAAGAAACCAGGTGCAAAGATGCCCATCCGAAAGCCTAAACTAGGGATAAAGAAGGCCCCTCCACCCCAAATGGAGCAGCTAGACAATGCACCTCTCCCAGCACTTTCAGTTGACAATGACGATATCCCAATCCCCAAGGCATCATACAACTTTGACCCCAGCAAGTGGGAAGACCCTAATTTTAATCCATTTTCTTCAAACACTGGTATCCCCAATTCTCCAGGTCTTTCTAAAGGATCCTACAGCTTTGAATCAGACTCCTTTGATGACTCGATCAGTCCCTTCAAATCATCCAGCAAGATTGGGAACTCTCCCCCAAAAGGTGCCTCTTTTGACCAGACCAGCAATGATAATGAAAACGACAACGATCACATTGTTGAGCTGGGGGATCACAACCAGAACAAACCTGCCAAAACCAAGAAGAAGCCTCTCAAATCGTAAGTCTACAATTACGTTAAGCACTTTTCATTTCATGTTGTGTGCTGTTCGTCCAGTGTTGTCAGTAATTCAATTGTACATTTTCTTGTGTGTATTTATATGGAGCTAATAATATGCTAAAACAATGTGAATTTAAATTTTTATATACCGATTCATGTTCTAAAAATTTAACCCCCGACCTACTTCCTGCTGAATCTGAATTTTACAATCTGAATTTCTGGTTTTAAATTTTAGAATATTGAATTTGATGATCTGAATATTTTCATCTTGAACACTTGAAACTGTACTTTTAACTGGATATCTGCAGTTTAGGAATCCAGAACACTAAAAAAATCTTTGTTTGAAAATACGTCTATAAAAAATTCTGCTTTGAAATAGTCAGTCGTCTTAATATTCTGATGTTCAATATTCAGGTTATGAATATTGAACATCAGTATTTCTTTGATGTTCTTAATTCAAATGATGTCTTTGAATTTCTTAATTCAAATTTAAATGAAGAAATTAAAATTTAAAACAATTTTTAACAGCATATACAAATTCAGATTTATTAAATTACAATTGTCAATAATTCAAATGAACACAATTCAAATTCACATTGTTTTGGCATGTTATTAGCTCCACATATTTCTAAATAGTCTCTTTTATGTGTATGTTGGAAGATGTTAGTACTTGTTTGTCAGCCTCTGTCACATGTCTGTGTGTTGATCTCATGTATCACAGGAAATCCAGCAATGTTTCTTCTCTGTGTTGTTTCTTGTAAGTAGAGAGATGGTGTACAAATCGGCATCAGTAATATAGCTTAACATAAAATGTCATTGTTAAAATTTTAACTCATCGTGAGCTCACTGTCAGTTGTATTTTATCATTAAGTTTAATACAAATGATTGATTTGACATCATTCTTAATCAGTCTTCCATCTTCCTCTTCTTCATGTTTTATATTCTCCAGTGAGAAAATGTTGCCCTCTAATGGGTCTGCCAAAAAGTGCAGTTATTTCAAGAACATGGCTAGAGGACAAGTTCAGATACTGTATGCTAATGTCTGCAAACGTAGTCTAGAAAATATTGTATGATACAGCCTTACAATGTACACTTATGCTGAATACACTCTTTCAAATCAACCAATTTGTTGTGTAAGACGTCCTCCTGTGCATTTTCAGATTTGTACATAGCATATCTTAGGTTCTAGCTTTCCTTCGAAGTCCTCACACAATTTAGGGTGGTTATAAACTGTATTGAAAAATCTCTTTATCCATTTATTTACTTGCAGAGAGACACAGTTTAGTAATATGCACTTACAGTGTTATTTGGGCCAAAGATTAATAAGAGCAACAGAATGGGATTTAATATGCACCTGTTATGTGTGGCATATGCCACTTCTTGGGTCATTAAGCAATTTAACTGGGGATTAACATTTATGACTGAGTCGGGGTGGAGGCTGTGTTTGTTTATATTTCCTTAATCTAAACCCCAAATCTTTAATGAATTATCATCATGTTTCTGCAAGACATATTTCCAATGCCTCTCTAATAATTGCTGGTCCTCAAAAACTTTAGATTATTCAGTTGGTGCATGCAAAAAAGCAATGACGTTCGAATTGACGTTAATAACTGCGTCAAAAAACAACAAAAACAAATCAAAACAAACTGCACACCATCAGATTGATTTATCACGCCATGAATAACTCATTTTATTGTGTACTAGTAAGATATTAACTCATATAATTCTTATATAATAGGCAGCATCATTTTACTGCTAAAATGTCAGTTTACTTGTTTTGACAGATGGTTTAAACAAGGTAGGTACTACAAGGTAACTACACTTTCTATTTAATAGAACATATTTTGTAGAGTGTTTGAATATAAAAAATGCTTAATATAATATATACGGTGGTTCCTAGTTGCTGTGCACACAGTTGGGATTTCTATTTATTTTTTGTATGTTTATGTAAATCTGGCGTGCCTTTTCTTATGAAGGGCCAAAACCCAAACTTGATTGAGGCTAGTGGGCCGAAGGTAAATATGGTTGCCATAGGTAATTTCTTAATTTCATTCATTTTCTTTTCAGCTTAGTCCCTTTAATAATCTGGGGTCTCCACAACGGAATGAACCTCCAAATTATCCAGCATATGTTTTACGCAGCGGATACCCTTCCAGCTGCAACTCATTACTGGGAAACACCCATACACTCTCACATTCACACACATACACTATGGACAATTTAGCTTACCCAGTTCACCTATAGTGCATGTCTTTGGACTTGTGGGAGACACCGGAGCACTCTGAGTTTATTTTACATTTTATAATTAACTTATTACAGTAAAAACAAAAACATCTCATTCATAACTGGATGGAGTTACACTAGTTTTTGCCTTGGTTTGCTCACCGATGTCTTCTGAATAGTCTTCTGTCTGTCGAGTGACATTATTTACATTTTTTTTAAAAAATCTGATTTATTTACAACATTTAATTGAACGTTTCATTTCAGTTTGCTTTTTTTGTAACTCAGCAATAAAACAAACAAACAAAAATCAAATTATCAATCAAATTTACATTAAATTAGAAATGATGATCTCTTTTAAAGGCATTTGCACCAACCCTCCCCATCCTTTTCACTTTCTTCTCAGATAGGATGGTGGGCCAAATCAAAGGTTACAATGGGCCAACTTTGGCCCGCGGGCCCTATTTTGGACATCTCAGATGTAATATATATTTTCCAAATTAATACTTTAAGCCAACTAACATCTTGTTTTCTTTAACAGTAACACTTTTAGAGTGAAGAAGTCTCCAAAGAGGACTCAGATTCCTGATCCGCCAGCACAAGTAAGTCAAGATGTGAGTGGACATCGACCTACAAAGCCCTCACATAGTCACCACGGATGTTCATTCTGAAGATGATCTGTTTCTCCCTTTCGCTGTCACCTCATATCATAACAGTGTTGTCCTGTGTGTTCTCCACTCTCGCCCACCACTTCACACACACATCATCACCTGCAGGAGCACTCGCCCGATGCAGATCCCGACCCTTCCCAAGATCATGCCACAGATGAGGAGAAACTGGCCTCCTCCACCAATCAGAAATGGACTAGACATGATGTGGAGGTGGAGCTGACCTCTGGCCCCCAAGATTTCCCACAGCCGACCGACTTCACAGCTTTTGTCAATGAGAATAGTTTGCCCGCACAGAGTGATGGTAAGAGGGCTAAAGATTGATTTTATTTCAAAGGAATAGTACTTACAGTACAGTAGCAGTAACAACTATTGTATTGCATAAATGTGAAAATAATATAGCTTCAATAAAATAATTAAATTAAATAAATGTCTGGATAAACTTTACTATTTTGGTGTAAAATGCTTTTGTAAGATTGTACCGTGAGATCAGTCACCACCAAATGATCAAAGTTAAAGGCTGAAACTGCAAATGACCTTTCACTGACTGGTTTTATTAGCCTTTGACCTAGAGGGAGCCATTTGTCCCCGGGGCAGTCTCTGCCCAAAACTAACTGGGTCAGTAGTACAGAAGCAAATGAATTATTGCGGCACGCTCATGTTGGTTCTGCCAGTCTGATAACTGATGATGATCACAGAAAGAATATTCTTTGGAAGCCTTACATTTTACTTTTATTTCTTAATTTAGCCTTTTAAAACAGTTTATCTGTTATATCTTCTCTCTTTTTCTCTGGTGTCTTCTCTGCAGTTACAGACTATGAGATTGAGTACATGGAGAAGATTGGCTCTTCTGCACCTGTGAGTATTTGAATAACCCACAGATCCACCAAAATACCAATTATCAAAAAACAAACAAACAAAAAACAGAGCTAATGTTAGATTACTGGCCTTTGTTTGTATGTGAATGCATGTATGTATTTTTTTACAGCCTCCCTCTGGGAAGAAACCATCACTTTATCTGAAACTTGACTCCGTGACAGAAAGTACAAAGAGCACCTCCAATATGAATGATTCAGAGCCCAACTCCCCCTGCACTGGGTAATCCTTATACACTCACACACACGGTAGATTCATCAATTATCTAAACGTGCAATGAATTTGACATATTCTGTGTTAACGAAGAGTACAGTATCAGTTGGCCTCATAGCTGTCACTAAACATGGCCATGGAGATATTAAATGTGGTGTTTAGATTGACGTATATTACATGTGTTTACTAGAGTTGGTCTGACTCTTCACAGGAGCTTTGAGGAGATGGAGGCTCAGATTTCGCAGGGTAAATCCCCAGTGCTGCCACCACGTGGCACTCGTGATCCTATGGCTTCAGACAAAAGCAGAAAGAGGGACAGTCAGTCTCAGAGTCGAACGCAGAGCAATGAGAGAGATGGAGCGGTAAGTGGAAACCAATCAAACACTGAAAGTTAAAATCCGCACAAAGATAATGTGAGTTCATACAGTCAAAATGTAAGAAAAACTCCACAAATGTGTAAGTATGGGGTTATGTTTTTATGAATGCACAGCTTATTTGATATATTTAAAATGCAATTTGTTTTCATTCTTAAAGGGACAGTGCAACATAAACTAATAAATAACTTTTGTCATTACTTATACGTTTTTTTTTTCAAAGTTGTATGCTATTATTTTGTGCAGTAAAACACAAAAGGAGACATGTTAAAGACTGTACATTCTCCACTTTTCTATATAAACATCAGCCGATGTGCAACTGATTATTTTTGGATGTACTGCCTCTTTAAGATATCAATTATTACGCTAAGCATGCAGCTTATAGTACTCAGGATCTCCCCACCAGAATCAGCGCTGCAGATTGTATATTTATAGACTTCGTAAACCCATAATAAAAGGCTAAATTTGAGCTTGCTCTGCCATACTGACACCCAGCCACCTCCTGCTCCTCTTGTCCCTCTTCTGCTTTCGGTCCCAAACACAGTCCCCTATCCAGGGCCCCATGGACCCCTCAGATCTGCCTCTCTTAGACAGGCTGTCTGATTCACCTGCCCCTCTCAGCTACCTGGAGCCTGATTTGGCAGAGACCAACCCCACTGCCTTCGCCCAAAAACTGCAGGTGTGTAGAGAGAAACCTACCTGCCTACTATCTCTTCCCCTTGGACCTTTACTGCTGTGTGTGTGTGTGTGTGTGTGGGTGTGTGTGTATGTATGTGTGTACACCAGTGTGATTCACTGTCTTTGTTTGTTCTTTCAGTCTTTTGCATACCTTGTCTGCATTGTTTGTCTCTTGTTTTTTGATACGCCCCCGGTTTGATAGTCATGAGATGTTGAAGGAATAGTTCAAGCAAAAATTTGAATTCTTTCATATTTATTCTAAACGTGTATGATTTTCTTTCTTTTGTTTACAGTGGAAATCAATGAGAGCTTAAAAAAAACTATTATTCATCAAGGACACATTAAATAACAATAGATAAATTTAAATTGTTACAAAAATATGTCCTTTGAACTTTATATTCAAAGTATTATGAAAGATGTATATATCACGGTGTCTAGTAAAGGTGCAGTAAGTATGACACACAGTGGTTGAATTAGTTCTTGCATTCCTGGATCAAAACAAATGCAAGCGCAGGTTGCCAGATTGAGGACCAACAGGAGCGAGTCTGACTATCGAGCCTTAAAGCTGATTTAAATCGTGTTCTATATAAAATCAACGGCACGCGATAGAAGGAATATTTTCCATATTAAAAGGAGTTTTTTTTCTAGCCAACACCTTGAATTGATGTATCAAAAACGGCTTCTATTTCTTGCAGCTGAACAACAGAAAACTGACAATGATCACCTTAGGTACACCTCATGTGCTTTATTGAGTGTTAAATGCTAACAATGTGAGTTTAAATTCCATTTTAATGACATTTATTGCCATACTACTCAAAGCAGCAGCAGATAGTTCACCTCAGATCTTAAAAATAAAATTAACCGTTTGAAATTGAACTTTAGAACTGACCCAAAACCAACAAATAATGATTCAGCATGTACATTTAATAATGTTAAAGTGGTTTAATATGTAATAATTAATATGTAAGTAGATCATAAGCCTTACCATTTTGTACGTAAGTGCATATTCTTTGCTTCTAAATAGCTGTATTTAAATTTCTTTCATGTTTTGTTTGTTGCAAACAGCCAAATTGCTTATCATTGCAAATCTTGTCAGGTAGCATGTTTTTACGACTTTAGGTTACAACGTAACCTGCTTACCTAATGTTTATGTTCATAATATTTATAATATTTGCTAATTAATAACCTCATGTAGAACTCTGAATCTGAGTCTCATTTCGGAGTCTGCTACTGTCCACCAGAGGTTGCATTTTAGTCTTGGGCACATGCTTTGAGAGCCTTCCTTACCGAATGAAAGAAATACACTGTTTTCCAACAAGGCAATCCGGTGTGCTAAAACATAATTAGCTAAAGTGGCATTGGGCGGGTTAAAAGACGGCACGTAACATACATTTTCAAAGCAGATTAACTGACTTCAGTTTCAGTTTATATAAACAAGAATGTTCACTTGGCATGTTTCTTAAATATCTGCAAACATATTATGCTATTTTTATGCTTTAGAAGAGTCAAAAACTTACATACAGCACCTTTAAGCAACACAACAGATTTCAACACTAATAAAAGTAAGAAATGGTTCTTGAGTGCCTGATCAATTTATTAGTGCTATTTCTGAATTATCATGTGACACAGAGGACTGGAGTAAATGCTGCTATCAGAGAAGTAAATAACTTTTTAATGTACAATACAACATAAAACAGTAATTAATATTTCTTCAATATATTCACAAAAGTGCTGTTTTCATTACTTTCATCACTATTTTAACCAATCAAATCATTTGAATTGTAGTTCTAAGTCCCCTGAAGTAGTCGGATACGTCATATGCACTATTTTGATGCTCTGGTGCAGTTTTGGAGCCTTGTAGTCTTATCAAGATCATTTTAGGTGCAGGTCAAGACCAAGACCGTGTGTTGAGAACAAGACAAGATCAAGATTTTCAGGGGTTTACGGATTAAAGATTAAGGCAGGGTAAGAGCAAGACCAAGAACAGGCCAGTACTTCTTAGTCATTTATGAGATCAATGTTTAAAATATACACTGTGTGTTCAGAAATACAAAACAATCTTTCTATATATTTGTTTTTACATTTTCATGAAAATCTCACTCTTGTGATATTGAGTTGATTAATTAATTAGATTAAATAAGATACAATGCAAATACTTTTGTGTTACTTTATTATATTTTTGGTGGCATTTTAAACACCTTCCCATCTTAATTTCTGATGAGGTTCAACAATAATTAAATAGATCAAATTTGACTCCGGCTCGAGACCTGGCTCAACACATATACCAGAAACATAGAACCTAGCCCTCATTTATCTTTTATTGCATAGAGAAGAGCAACTCAAAGTTTTGCTAAATATGTACTTTTGTGTTCCATGACACAAAGACAGAATTAAAATTTTGCCTGAACTACACCTTACTAGTAAAGCTCTTGGATGGGATGGATGGATCTCATCACATTCACAACGTTCACAGTAAAATGTGTATGAGTGTCTCTGTGTGTATATGTACATTTTTCCCCTCAGGTTTAGCATTTCAGTGCGCCCAGTACGACTCTAACCCCTCTTTTCCTCCTTGCCCCATCCCCACTCCATGGGTCACTCCCCCTATCCTTCCCAACCCTCCCTTGTGGCCCAGGAGGAACTGGTGCTCGCAGCCCTGAGGATAGAGGCTCTACAGGTAGCCAAAAACATCTCTCAGAGCCCCACTTTGTCCACTGTGTCCCCCCAGGTATTGCGCTGAACCAGCCCGCACCTGTGTGCATTTGTCAGTGTGTGTGTGCTAGTGTGTGTGTATGTGTGTGTGTGTGCAGGCACGTGTGTGTGAGAGTGTGTATGCTTCCTCCTTTTGAACTGAGCCCCTGACTGCACCCTTGGGTGTGAGTGTGAGTCCCTGCCCATAAACAACTGCACCATATTGTGGACGTGACATCTCACCCCTGGTTCTCTAACCTGGCTCCTGTCCCTCGATTGGTGCTCCTCTTTCCCAATCCAACACCCTTTTGCACAAAAGAGGTGTGTTTCTCCCAGGGCTTTGTGACAATCCTGCATGTTCACCTGGACAGGAGATCCATAGAGACAAAGGTCAATGTGACTTGGAAACTAATGTTCTATTTGCTGTAGACTCTCTATTATTACATTGGCAACACTTTATATTAAGGTTGTAAGGCTCGTTTTTGTTTACATAAACTATCCAAAAGGCCATTGTTGCCTTTGGGTTGGTTAGCTGTTTTTGAAGATTATATTAATATTTAGAATTTACTGAATTGAGCAATATGATTGCACTGAAACTACTGGACTGTAACTGTAAACTTGTACTGATTTAGGAGGTTTAATCTTGAACTGATGGCATCATTGTCTTCTGTAGAGCAGTTTTATAGTTGAACAAACTTTGTTTCATTATTAATCAGTTTTGCATTATCGACACTGTCTAATTACACCACAGTATTCATGCAACTTTCAAACAGGACTTTAGCAGGGATGAATGTTAGAGATATTTTTGAGAACCTAGAAATAAGTACCCATGCTTGAAGTTTTTGTTTTCACAAATTCACTAGAGGCCATTGTGTACATTTTTCACAATCTTAAATACATTCCTGGGGAGGTTTCATACTCTTTCCCCCAACGGCCAGCACATTGTGCATTACCCTCCAAGCCGGAGCACGCTTAGGTCATCGATGATGCGACTGTTCAGATTAACAGGAAGAGAATTCCTCTCGCTCAGAACAGTGGACATTGCTTTCGTTATATTGTTATACCGTATTATTTTTAGTCGTTTGGGATACAGTGACACAAAGTCAAATATTTTGCGCAACCAATCCACAACTTTTAAATAATTCTAAATTATCATAAATGTCCTAGTGCTGCACGTATGAAGTTGTTGAAGGTGCAGCGAGGGATTTGTATCTTTAATAAACTATGATGTGTTCACGTTTATTCAAAAGTAAGAATGATTAATAAATCCATATGAAACAGTCCCTCTAAGGTGACATCGCATCTTCAGTTTCTTGCTTTGCACTCACACTACAAGTGTACAGACACACTACAAGAGCCCTCTGCACTCTGGCACAGCTCTGGTCATAACTGAGCCAGGGTCGACCAACTGAACCGCACCTGGGGCCAATACGGAGCACTCACACTTGTCAACCGAACCAGGAAACGCACCCGGGCATAGTTTGGATAGCTTAGTGTGAGTGCACCTGAGTCTCATAATTATCTTTTATGTGCCATTTCTTGTAAATTCACCAGAGGTGTACATTTCTGCCAATCTCAACATCCTTTTGGCGCGTGTTCGTGAGAGAATGGCTTGTTGTTGTATATAATATATCAGCTTGCAGTCAACTGACCCCCCGCCCCGTTCTCTAAACTCAACCAAAAGAGTTTTCAAAAGCAAACTAAAAGAGAAAATCCATCATGGCCATGCGCATTTACCATGGTTTCACACTGCTTTTATTGGGTTTCGTTTTACCTGGTTTCTGTAACCATCCTTTGCTGGACTTATTCAGTCCGACGCCATACATGGTGAGCTACTGAGCAAACCTGTCATGGCAGAGGTAAGCAATGAGCAGTACCACCCTGTAGTGTTCGTTTTACCCACAATATGCTGCCATTGTGTACCCCGAGGCACAAATTTCCAGTGGACTAGTGTCAGAAATGACTTTGAATCTGTTGTTGTACATTACCTGTCTTAATTCATTAATACAAAGAATGGGATGCACACATACCTAGATACAGAAGGCCAAAAACACTACAATGGTTGGCGAACTTGATGAGCTTCTTGTTCTAAATTTAAACAACACGATTCAGTGCTGCCCTCTGATGTCTTTGTTAAAATCGTTCTTCTCTGTTGTGGTGGACTGTGACAATAATTCAATTTGGGAATCTGACTCCATCCCAGGCCACCTTCGCTGTCGTCAACCACCCTGATCATGTAATCCACCGGACTACTAATCTTGTAACCCTATTAGTTGAAGTACTGTAATAAGTAGACAAATTGTTCATTTAGCCACTGTGTTCATCTGGGAGGAAATTTATACAGATTACAAAATTAGGGCTGACCAAAAAGGGATCTATTTTAATACTCTCTTGCCAAGATACACTGTTTATATCTACACTTTAGGTAAACCTTCAAAAACTCATACACCATCTATAGTTAAACTACCATACCATAGACAAATATACAGCTTGCTTGCACTTTTTATAAAGGGAAAATAAAGGATGCACAATTCTAATATTGAGATAATTATGTTTTCATGTATTCATATTTTATACAGTATATTACATATTTGTTTAGGATATACGAACACGGTGAATAATCAAAATTCTAATTTGACACTAGTAAAGTCTACTGTATCCTAATCTCTGAAACATGTTACAACATGCCTTTTCACTTTACTACAGTCGTTAAACTTTTGGCAAATAATCTGTGGGCCTTTATTTTACTTTTTTACGATGCACTCCTGCTCTTATCAGATGACATCTGGGTTGGGAACCATGTTTCATGTTACATTTTTCAATCAATCAATCAATCAACTTTACTTATATACCGTAGCACCTTATTACAACCAGGAGGCGGCCCAAAGTGCTTTTCGGTATTAAAAACTTAATTAAACATTTAAACACAAAGAACACAAGTGACAATAAAACAGTACAACAGCATTTTGTACTACAGAGTATCAACAGCAAGTCTAAATAAATAGGTTTTAAGTTTTGCTTTGAACAGTGCCACATTTGTGATGATGCAAAGTTCTAAAGGGAGGGTTAAAGAAGGCAGGGTCCAAAACTGTGGTTTGGACCTGCCACTGCAAATAAACGATCATCCCATTGTACCTGGATCTGGGGACCTCCAGCAACAACTGGCCTACTGATTGTAGGGACCTGTTAGGTTTATGAACCTTTAAAATCTCGCATAAATATAAAGGTGCAAGACCATTAACTGCATTAAAAACCAACAACAGTAGTATAAAATCAATTTTAAGGAATTTAACGGTGTGCCAGGGAAGAGAGTAAAGGACAGGTGTGATGTGCTCACGTTTCCGACTTTGCACCAGTTGTAACTGATGAAGTAAGGTTTGATTAATTCCAACATAAAGTTCATTGCAATTGTCTAGACGAGAGCTGATAAAAACATAAATGGGTTCCTCTAGGGGTGCCCAAACTTTTTTTTATGAAGGGCCAAAAACCAAACTTGATTGAGGCTAGTGGGCCGAAGGTAAATATAGGTGCCATGGATAATTTCCTAATTTATTCAATAATATTCAAAAATGACTAGAAAACATTGCTTTATATTAACTAATACAACATTTTACAGTAAAATAACATAATTACACTCATTTTTGCTTGATTTGCTTGCCGATTTCTTCTGCATAGTCCTCTATATGTTGCGTGCCAGTATTTACATTTTTTTTTTCAAATATCATTTACAACGGGGGTGTCCAAACTCAGTCCTGGAGGGTCGATGTCCTGCATAGTTTAGCTCCAACTTCCTTCAACACACATTGTCTTGATCACTGAATTAACATATTCATAAAATTTTAAACTACAGAGAAGAAAGCTTTTCTTCTTTTAAACTACTGTCCAAATTCAACCTAATAATCTGCAGAACTCCCAGCAGAGGTGGATGGCAAGCCATACACAGCAGCTCCATCGTACATCCATATCCCTGCATCTGCCTGTATATTTTTGTGTATATCTTTTTTTAATCCACCCTCTCTCTGCTACTCTTTTACATGTATGCTCCCTTATTTGCACAATTGCTTAAAATGTAGCCTCTTCCTCTTAGGGTATAGCCAAACAGGCAGTGCGGCCCTGATGTTTGGTAATGTGAAGCTGATGTCATTTTCTCCCCAGTGATTGCCTAATTTGTATATTTGGAGAGGTCCGTCAAGCTGATGGCACAACAGGCCAGAATGCCCATCAAAACACGGGGAAATGCCCTTATGCACCATGCATCTGGCTTGTCTGTATTTGAGCATACTGTGAAATTTATGTGCAGAGTAGAGCATGAAAAAGTGAAGTGTGCCCACTCAGTATGGCATTAGTTCAGTTCAACCACAGTGATGATGCACAATTTGTTAATTATATTCAGATATAAAATGGCTCTCTAGAGAAAAGTGTCATCAGTTCAGCTCAGTGTTGTTCTCATCCAGTTGTGTCAGTGCAGTCAAATTGCTAATTGCCATAAATGCTGGATATAAAGTGTTTTTAAGGTCAAACTAACCAAACAAAAAGTACCCTTACTGACAGTGTTAACGAATGAAACCCTGCTGTAAAGTGTTACCATTACATCAAAAATTAATGTTTTTAAAATTGGTTTTAGAATTTCAAAACTATCCCTAAACAAAAAGTTGAAAGCTGAATTCCTTGTCACATTCATTCTGGTTTTTGGTTTGGATTGTTACTAATGTACACTAACTCATTGGAATAGAGTGGGCATACGGACCGTCTGTATGCCTGGTCTGAGGCCGCTGGTGTGGCTTCACATGAAGCTTAGCTCAGATCTGCTTTCAGTCATGTGGGATGAGCGACTGTCACCTCAGTCTCAGCATTTGAACAGGAAATGGAATGAACAGACTAATCTCGTACAGTACATACAAACATGCACACATGCATCTACAACCCCTCTAACACATCTCAAATTCCTCCACCTCCATAATCATGATGTTGTCTTGCAAACTTCACAGTCTCGTCTCAAGAAGCCCAGCCCACGTCGCTGGAATATCAACGGTTCTCACATGGATAAAGTAAGATGGACAGAAAACAACCCCTCTCAAGTCTAAGATCTAGTCTAGATCTAGTCCATAGTGTATATTCTAATCCCAGTGCCCCTGTACCTTCATTAGACTAAACCATTATTAAAATAGATCTTCAAACAAATACACCCCGTCACTTACCTGTTAAAAACTTAATTTCATCAGTATTTTTGTGTTTATTTTTTATTATTTAAAGAAATATTCTTAAAGCAAGATTCATAAATATTCATAGAAGTATTTTAGAAATTAAAGGTGCTGTATGTAACTTGACTTGACTCTTTTAAAGCATAATATATGGTTGCAGATATTTAAAAAACATGCCAGGTGAACATTCTTGATTATTTGAAAAACAATGCTGAAGTCAGATATTCTGCTTTAGAATGCGACCTCCGGTGGACAGTAGCGGACTCCGAAATGAGACAGATTCGGAGTTCCACATTAGGTTATTAATTAGCAATTAATATAAATATCATGAACGTAAACACTAGTAAAGCAGGTTACATTGTAACCCCATGTCCTAACAACATACTACGTGACAAGATTTGCAGTGATAAGCAATTTGGCTGTTTGCACCAGACAAAACACCATAGAACTTTAAATACCGGCATTTAGAAGCACAGGATATGTACTCACTCACAAAGTGGTAAGGTTTATAATCTAATTAATACATATTAAACCTCTTTAACATTATTAAATGTACATGCTGAATCACTGATATGTTTTGGTTTTGAGTCACAGTTCTGCAGTTCAATTTCAAACAGTTTATTTTATTCGATATTTAAGATCTGAGGTGAACCATCTGCTGCTGCTTTCAGTAGTACGGCAATAAATGTCATGTCAAGTAGCATTCAAACTCACATTGTTAGCATTTAACACTGAATAAAGCACATGAGATGTCCCTGAGGTGATCATTGTCAGTTTTCTGTTGTTAAATGCAAGAAATAGAAGCCGCTTTTAATATATCAATTCAGTGCGTTGACTAGAACAAAAACTCCTTTTAATATGGAAAATATTCCTTCTATCGTGTGCCATTGCTTTTATATAGAACACGATTTAAATGAGCGTTAAGGCTCGATAGTCAGACTTGCTCCTGTTGGTCCTCAATCTGGCAACCTGCGCTTGCATTTATTTTGATCCAGGAATGCAATACCTAGCTCAACCAATTACATACTGCACCTTTAATTTTAATTAATGTTAACTTTTTTGGACATTGTTCATTGCTAAAAAAGATTTGTATTTCTGTTACTTGAAAATTCTATACATCAAAGAATCCTGAAAAGAAAGAAAATGTGTCATTATAAACGCAATCATTTCTGATGGTGATATTAATAATATTATTTTTTTGAACAGCAAATAAGCAAATTAGAATGATTTCTATCGGGTCATGTGACATTGAAGACTACGGAATGCTTAAAAATCGCCATCACATAAATAAATTTGAAAATTAGAAAGAAATGACATTTTTTCGTATTTTTAGTTATAATAATCTTTCACGATATTACTGTTTGCTGTATCTCCTATGAAAATTATGCAGCCTTTTAGATTGCAAAACTTTAAAACGATAGTGTCCAAAACAAGATATCATTGACCTTTCAGATTTATATATTTATTTCTTCATTTTATAACTAGAAACAACAAAAAGTAACCCCAAATTACAAACTAAATTCCACAAAAGACAGTCTCATACAATTGAAAACCACCAACTAACCTATTTTCATTTAATATGACTATCCACATATAATATGACACATTTAATATGAATATCCACATACCATTTTATAAATCCCATAACATTTTTCTTAATAATTGTTAGGTTTTGTATCACCTTGTCCAAACTAGTCTGGTTATTTTTGTAGACTGCAGTCAAATCCACACAGACAGATAGAAAACTCTGTCGCAGGACGTCCCGTATTCCACAGGTATAGTTCCTGCCCCTGAATAACCTCTGAAATTAACTTCCAAAGTAGATTTTAGCTTAAATGTACTAAAAATATTTTTGGCATAGAATGGATTAAGTATTTTCATATAGGCCTATAAAAAGAGTGAGACTGTATTATATCGCTGGATTATAGAGTAATGAGGCTCATGGAGGACTACCCTGGATTGATGATCTTATTAAAATATTCAATATTTTAACATACATTATAAGATAACGCTGATCCTAAAATAGTCTCACAGACACATTTCACATGCTTCCTCAGCACATTCTCTATGACATCTTCATTTTTAAAACAGCTTTTCTTCTCAGTATCATTCATGCAAATCTGCACAGCTGCTCTGAAGATGACCGAATTACTTCTCAACTCCACCGCCGTACTGAACTGCTTTGCATTTCTTACCCTCTAATGACTGTGTTTAGGATTGGTAATGACAAAACATGCTGTTCTCTTGGGCCGGATCACATCCAGGGAGTTTATAAGCAACGATAGGCAGTGCAGAATTTTGTTGTAGTTTACCTAGCACTGAAAAATAACACTTAAAAAAAACCAAAAGACCCAACAGGTTTAACCCTAGCATTCAGATTGGAAAAATAACGTAGAATTTACCCCCAAAAATCTACCCAAAATGTGTCAACAGCCTCAACCCTTTTTATTTGGTAAAAAAAATATAACTCAGCATTTTTTAAAGTGAAATGCCATATCCAGACCACATCTAATTTATATACTGTAGTTAGAGAGATTTAAGACAACAAGTTCCTTACTTCAACTCTACAATACTTAATTACTCTACAAAACTTCAAAACTTAACAATACTACAAGATCAGTCATATCATTTCAGGTTTGTAATAGTTTGTGTTTTATCACATTGCCTAATAGCACAGTAAATGGTTTAGGCAATAATGCTCATTTCAGACCAAACATTATGCGATTGGCATTCTGTGTTGTACCCTAACACACGGCCCCCTACCCTGAATAAGAGTCAAACTCGATTAATCTCCTAATCCAGCTTTGTTAGGAAGAATTAATCAGATCTAATCAGCAAGTGGGTTTGAGGGCTAAACATGATGATTATTCAGTAACAACACTCCATCATTGACTATAATTAAGCCATTTGGAGACAATGCACTTTAATCTGAAAAGGTACATTTGAAAGCAAATCGAATTTGAAAATTACAGTACACATACACTTGAAGTCAAATTTATTAGCTCCCCTTTGAATTTTTTTTCTTTGTTAAATATTTCGCAAATGATGTTTATCAAAGCAAGGAAATTTTCACAGTATGTCTGATAATAATTTTTCTTCTGGAGAAAGTCTTTATTTGTTTTATTTTGGCTAGAATAAAAGCTATTTTTAAATTTTTTTTAAAAAACCATTTAAGGTCAAAATTTTCGATAGTCCACAGAACAAACCATCGTTATGCAATAACTTGCCTAATTACCCGAATCTGCCTAGTTAACCTAATTAGCGTAGTTTAGCCTTAAATGTCACTTTAAGCTGTATAGAAGTGTCTTGAAAAATATCTAGGAAAATATTATTTACTGTCATCATGGCAAAGATAAAATTAGTCAGTTATTAGAAAGAGTTATTAAAACTATTATGTTTAGAAATGTTTTTAAAAAATCTCTCTGTTAAACAGAAATTGGGGAAAAAATAAACAGGGGGCTAATAATTCAGGGGGGCTAATAATTATGACTTCTACTGTATGCATTTCAAAGCAGATATTCATAAAACACCTCTGTCCTTTTTTGTGGAACATATGCAGATATTTTTTACAGCCTTTTGTGTTTGTTATGGCTATTAACTGCCCAAATAGATATTTTATATATTTAAAAAATATATATTTTTCTTTTTTATTTATATTTGCAAAATGGATCAGCCTTCAAATGAAATCAACTGCGCATTATTTGATCTCCAATAGCCTGTACTCCTGCAGTCCTCATTTGACACACCATTGCTTCCTGACCCGGATCCGGTCACACCTGCAAACCTTTCATGACAAACAGCTATTCACACCCATCTCATATTGGGGATTGTCAATCATAACATCCCAGCTGTATACAGCGGGCCTATCGCAGACCGCTGGAAGCTTTTGAACCCCTGAACTAAGAGCCTGCTCTTCATGGCTTTATGGCTTTTTGCTGAGTAGAACCTGTAGATGAAGTGCTGCTTCCTTCCAGGGTGTGTGAAATGAATGTTTTTTGTAAAGAAATCAAATGTACTTGTTTTTAATGGTTTCTCCGCAACTCTCTCATTGGAAACAGAGGGAAATGGCCTCACCGGGGGACAGCAGCGTTTTGAAGGGCTCCCTCTACTCCCGAACAGGATACATTGAAGGAGAAAGTCCTCATCTGCCACGTGACATGGACCACTCTCTGGGCATTGCCCGAGAAGAGGTAGGTGCTCACATGCTGCATGAAACCACATCAAAATACTGAAACTTTAATAAGGGGAATATCCTAGACATAATCCTAGAAAGTGTTATTTAAAGAAATCGTTCACCCAATGTTTGTTATTGTCAATATTTACTTAACCTCAAAAACCCCTCCAAACCTACAGTATTAAACACAAAAAAGGAAGAAACAGTGTTGGAACAAGTGAATAAATGTTCATTTTTGGGTAAAATATCCTTTTAAATATTTATAGATATTATTGAGTATATATTTAAATATTCAATATTATTATAGAATTATATACATATTTCATAATTATTATGACCCTGCCTGGGCAACAAAATCCATCTTAATTTGCACAGGGATATTATTGGCAATAGCAAAAGATACATGATATAATTTTATATTAATTTATATTATATTTAATTCAACGCAGTGGTGCAGTAGGTAGTGCTGTCACCTCACAGCAAGAAGGTCGCTGGTTCAAGCCTCGGCGTAGAACTCTGTGTGGAGTTTGCATGTTCTCCCTGCGTTTGCGTGGGTTTCCTCCGGGTGCTCCGGTTTCCCCCCACAATCCAAAGACATGCGGTACAGGTGAATTGGGTAGGCTAAATTGTCCATAGTGTATGTATGTGTGCGAATGAGTGTGTATGGGTTTCCCAGTGATGGGTTGCGGCTGATAGGGTATCCGCTGCGTAAAACATATGCTGGATAAGTTGGTGGTTCATTCCGCTGTGGTGACCCCAGATTAATAAAGGGACTAAGCCGAAAAGAAAATGAATGAATGAATGAATGAATATTTAATTCATTATTATAAATATATATTAAGGGTGACACGGTGGCTCAGTGGTTAGCACTGTCGCCCCACAGCAAGAAGGTTGCTGGTTCAAGCCCTGGCTGGGTCAGTTGGCATTTTTGTGTGGAGTTTGCATGTTCTCCCCAAGTTTGCGTGGGTTTCTCTGGTTTCCCCCACAATCTAAAGACAAGTGGTATAGGTGAAGCTAAATTGATCGTAGTGTATGTCTGTGAATGTGAGAGTGTATGGGTGTTTCCCAGTACTGGGTTGCAGCTGAAAGGGCATCCGCTGTGTGAAACATATGCTGGATAAGTTGGGGATTCATTCCACTGTGCAACCCCTGATGAATAAAGGGACTAAGCCGAAGGAAAATAAAATAAATGAAATTATATATTAATAATATCAATATATTCATTCTGTAAATATATCAAAGTTTTCAGATAAAATATTTTTGATTATAAATAATTAATGACTTAATTTGAACAACTTTAATGCTTTTTTCTTAGTATTTAGTATTTTTTGAACACTCAGATTCCACATTTTTAGATTCTTGTATCTCTGACAAATATTTGCCCATTCTAATAAACCATTGATCAATAGGATGCTTGTTTATTCAGCCTTCAGATGGTATACAATATAAATATTAATTAAAAAATACCCATAATAAGACCAGGGTCACAATTTCTAAATGAAATCTGCAGTTTTCATAAAAGCATAAGATTTATTTATAACTCTGAATTAAAAGTGATGAAATTTGCCTTGCTAAATAACAATCAATCATAAACTGCTTGAAATCACATTTCCTTAAATATCCTGAAATATTCCTGAAATATATTTATACCGTCACTTTCACATGCTGTGTTTAGCTTCAATTGGATAGATGAGTGTTTTCTGTATTACAAAGCTGAAACAAGTGAGCATGAAAGGATCATTTCTCTTAACTTGTGAAAGTAGCCATTTATTTTTAATTAGCTTAAACACTGCCCTATTCTAATAGTCAACTGTAAACTCATCTTTATTTTTTAGAGCTACATCTACATATGCAAATCCAATAAAACAATCGTGGACAAAACTAAGTGGTTTCATTCTTGTTGTCTGCTGAACTTCATAAACCTCATAAATATTAAACAAAGATATTGTCAGTGATAAACATGCCAAATCATAACCTCAATTTGCATCAACACAGAATGATCTTGATTTAACCGTTTCAAGAGAGAAATGATGATGTATATGAATTGATGTTGCTCTTATTTCAGATTGTTGTGAAAGAGAAAGAAGCCATGGAGTGGAAGAGGAAATACGAAGAGAGTAGACGGGAGGTGGAGGAGATGAGGTGGGTGTCTTCTCATATATTGTATGTAGATCCATGGCGTCCTGTGAGTTGTGACAAGTAAAGTTTCCATCATTTCTCAATCCAAAAACATATATTAACTACTTGTTTTAGTTGATATGCCTAAGCATTTACTCACCATTAGAAATCCCCAAATACAGTAAACCACATAAGGCTCTGCTTACAGCTCCTGCACCAACCTCAGTCCACCTCTCAATCTGTTTATCCCTTTCCTACAGTTTTTTGAAGTCGAGCGTAAGCGGAAAGCCAATTAAAGAGGTCCTCAACCTATAAGGTGTGCCAAGGGTGGGGGCTGGACAAAAGAGGAAATAGATGTAAAGATAAAAGAAATCACATTTAACTTTCATCACTCAATTTTATGCTATTATAAAGTCATATACATATGTTCTTTTGCTTCAGAATCTCTTAACTGTGGGGTCAAATCAAGTGACAATCCACACACACATTTTTTTTCAACATTTTTTAAGCTTTTTATCCCTGTTAATAAAATAAATGCAGTTTTTTATATCAGAAGAACAAGCACACATTTAAAAGCTTTTGTTTTCAACAGACAATGTGAACAAGGCAAATGGGGAGGGTTGAGGATTACAGCCAGCTGGACCGGGTCTTGTTAGTGTGGATAAGAATGGAGCTTAGTTCATTAGCCTGATTGGGCTTAGGATAAGAAAGGCATAAGAGGCTAAGGGAAGGCATAGCTAATCCATCCGCTTACTGTGCCGGCAACCTGCTTTTCTCCAAACCTTTCTGCGAGCTCAACTCCACACATGACATAAGAAAAGCCAATTTACTGACCTTTCTGTAATCAACCTTGTTTAGAAGTGTTTAAAGTTATTGTCACCTCATGTATTTTAATCACCGCCATCCAGTTTGCCTTTACATCTTTAAAGCAGTTCGTTTTTCACTGGCATCTGGAGCAGAGCGAATCTTTCTGCATGCGTGCAAACAGACAAAAAAATATTACCGTGGATTGTTTTACATCCAATTTGGGACACTTTCAAATGCGGTTGTAAATCCTGTTTACACCTGGTATTAGGATCCGTCTGGGGTGATCCGATCACAAGTGGAAAGCCAAGAAAACATTACTGGTAGTAACGTGAATCAAGTCTTTTGTGACTACTTTCTTATCTGATTCTGTGATCTGATTTCTGAGGGAGGGCCTCCGATTTGTGACTACATGTAGCACTCAATAAGTCAGTAAAAAATGGATAAACGGAAAAGAAAATCCTCATTCTATCCATTAAATTTGTTTGACTTTGAAGCTCAACCACAGTTAGCTTTATAAGCTTCTGCTCTGTGTGTGATTTTAGTAATAAGATCACGCAATATTTTAGATGCTGTTTACACTTGTATTAACACTAAACCTTTGTGATCGGATCATCTGAAAGAGATCTAAATGCAAATAGATTCTAGGATACCTATTTTTGAGTTAAATTAAACACTTCAATTTAAAAGCATTGAAGGTTTCCAAATATGTGTCTTGTTAACTTAAGTGTCTTAAGAATCCTTTGATTCTTCAGAAGTCATTCTGTTATGTTGAACTGATGCTCAAGAAACATTTCTTATCATTTTCAAAGTTGAAGACGATTGTGCAGCTCAATATTTTTGTGAAAACGTGGAGAATGTGAATCATGTAACCAGAAGTATGTATGGCTGCATTTCATCTTTAAAATGAACGCTACGGGGCGGCATGACATCGTTCCTTTTCTCGCTTACCAGCTGACTGCTTACCTCCATATGGATGGCTTTCCTGCTGTTACCAGTTTGTCCGGTAGCTTAACATGTATGTCTATGAACTTGAGATGCAGAGCAGAGTTTACCATGACAACGGGGTTCTGTGAAGAACGGGTGCAGAAAACAGTTAAGACAAAAACAAAAGCTAAAAAAAGGAATAAACAAGTAAATAACAGGGTGAGAATGTGGTAAAATCTGTAAACGTGGTAAAAATCAGGGAGCTTTTCTTTTTCTGGAATGCTTTTTAAAACTGTCAGTTGGGTTTAGTGATTTGGATGGGCGAGTCAATCGGTGCTTTTGAAAACACTATTGGTTGGGTTTAGGCAAGTGGGAGGGTGGGTCAGTCGATTGGTAAGTCAGTCATTCAGTCAGTAGACAGTCAGTCGACAACGGCCTCTTGTGGAACAGCAAGCGAGAATGGCGCTTGCAAAAAACATTTGAGATCTGAAAAAGCATACACACTCTGGTGGATTC
Source organism: Danio aesculapii (assembly GCF_903798145.1). Classification (NCBI taxonomy): domain Eukaryota; kingdom Metazoa; phylum Chordata; class Actinopteri; order Cypriniformes; family Danionidae; genus Danio; species Danio aesculapii. The sequence goes on along the minus strand of NC_079447.1, from coordinate 24,412,046 downwards.
GTGAAACCAAAATATGCAAAAATAAAAAACGTATCTCCTGGGACGTATTTTGCTCTCTCCAGAAATGTATATAGGGGTACATAATCAGAATGAGCCTGGGTTGAAATTGAGGGCACAAATGCGAAAAGGTAGTCCAAAATGTACTAAATTTCCATGTGAGTGAACAAACTTGTAAACTGTGGCTATGATTTACAAAAACCAAGAGAATAGATTGTTTATTTGTGGCCTCAATAATGTTTTTGCATGTCATGTGCAGAGCTCTGTAAATATATTCTTGTTTTTTTTTTGTAAAAAAAAAATTACAAAAATCCTAAAATATTTGATTTTGAATATGTATGTATTAATACATTTATTTTATGGAAAATTACACAGCCTGTTTTACAATCTAAATATTTGTATGGGAAGCAGATCTTGCAGATTAAAAGGGTTTTGTCTAATCCACCAACTGCTAAACTATGGCTTGAAGAATTGATATCTACTCTGCAATGAACCAGATATCTTTTAAAAATCACAAGATTTCACGAGATTTCACAAGATTTGGAGACCTTTCTTCTGTCACTTCATGGGGAATCCTTTTCCCTAAAGCAATATATATTATAACTAAAAAGTTGTTTTGATTATCACTGTATTATAAACTTACAGGCTAGGGTTGGGGTGATTGGGGTTTGTTTGTTTTCGTAAGTTTACACATTAAAAAAATAACCCTGGAACTTGTGATTATTGTAAGTCTATTCAATGACCAAATAAAACCTATTTGACAAAGGTGTTTTTTCTTCATTCTTCACAGGAGGATAGTTATGGAATATGAAAAGACCATTGCAGAGATGATTGGTGAGTCAAGATATTTGCTAAATAAACTTTCATCTTCTCCTTGGGATTTTTGATCCATGTGTTTTTTGGACACACTTCAACCCCTTGATTGCCCTTTTTCTTCTGCTATAAATGAACAGGCACACACCCCTTTCCCCAGTCACACCACACTCACACACATATGCAATAAGTCTTTTCATTTCTCATTTAATTTGCAGATAAATCTTTCGTGCCTCCGGACCCAAACACCGGTCAGTTATGAGCAAATACCTTTATGTCTCCCTATGTATTCCACTTGATCTCAGAAAACTCCAACATGTTTCTGCTCAGACATGTCCCTTACCAGGCCTCACCCACTGACAAATTAATCTAATTTCTTTGCCTTTTCAGTGTTTACAGCCATGTAAATGCTGTAGACTGTGTTCATTCTTACATGTTCAGATATATGTGATCTTAGTTGCCTGGTTTAACCTTGACATGCTTTTCTCTCTTTGCAATGACACACAAAAAACGTATTCATGTTAAAAATCCACTCTTGATATTCCACTTTCCAGCTGTATATATTATTTGTTTTACTTTGTATCATTGCTCATCATTTCTTTTTCCATTTCTTGGCCATTTTCTGGCTTTCACCACCTACTACACTTCATTTTGTTCTTTCACACTTTCATTAATTTCGATATTCTCCCATGTTAGCGACACGCTTTTTCTCTCACACATGTCCCACCCTGCTGGCTTGACTTAATGCCGTCCCTTCTTTCTGTTTTGCTTCCTCCGTTCCCCATAAATATTTGATATATCACTCAGGCATGCCTGGTAAGTAACAGCGAATCTTTATTTTCTTTGTTTGTGTTGCATTCACCGCATCTGACTGTGTCAGAGAGTTTTCTCTTCTCTAGCCTGATTGTCGGCCTAGTTGTCGGCCTCTCATTTTAGCATCATCTGTTGATGTTCCTCAAGGTCTTTTTGTGTTCTCTGAAATATATTCCATCTTCAGCTCATCAGTGTTGGGGAAGCTATTTTGATACTGTGGTTTTCCAAACTACAAGCTCATTGTACAGACACATTTCCTTGATGAATATAAATAATCATTTATTTTAAAAAGGATTTTTTTTATGATTATGAATATCTTATATTTTTTTATTCCTTGCTCAATATATATGTTAATTATTTTTTTTCACTTGTATACATATTAACTTATGTAAATTTAAGTAATAGTATAATCTGTTTTTTTTTAATTTAGAGATTGTAGTACTTATTTAACTCTAAAAGAGTTCCAGATATTTTATGTAAATGAGTGAGGATTCAGTTGAATCTGTGAAACTTAAAAAAAAAAAACACAGTTCATTAAAATAAAATATTTTAGTTGACCTGCTAAGACTTGCTAATATGAAATTTGTAACAATAAATCTTTTCATAAAGTTTCTCTAAAAACTGTTAAGGAGGTGCTGAGTAAGTTTTTCAAAGGTCTTCTCATCTTTCACCATGTCTCAGTGGTTTTCTCCAGTTTGTGTGTGTTTGTGTCTGCATGCACCAGAAATGCAGGTCTGAAATCTGCATTTTCATTTTTCATCATCAACAATGTCGCCATACTATAGTATAATTTCATATCTACATTAAGATTAACCTCTGCTTCATCCAAAAAGAATATTAGCACATCTATACATTTTTCATATTGTGCATTATATATCTGCGTAATATTAACTTCATAAATTTGTGTGTATGTCTCAGAGGGTGAACAGAGGGAGAAGTCTGTGTCTCACCACACTATCCAACAGCTGATCCTGGAGAAGGACCAGGCTTTGGCTGATCTTAACTCTGTGGAGAAATCCCTTGCTGACTTGTTCCGTCGCTACGAGAAGATGAAAGATGTTTTGGAAGGTTTCCGCAAAGTGAGTCACTTGAGAATTTTCATTTGGAGCTCATTTGATTTTTTGGAATTTTATATTTTGATTTAAAATGTGATATATTTCCCAGAGAAACTGAACATTCAGTGAGAAATATATAGATTGGGACTTGATTATTTAATTAATTATGATTCATTGATTATGTTTGTTTAATGCCATAATATTCCATAAAATTCTGTTGGTTGTTTGACCAACTTAGACACTTATTTGCTCCCATCAGAAATTCCTAGATTCACTATGCCTGCATAATTCACAGTAGTTCACACCTTAAGCAAATTTTTGGTTGTTGGTTAAAGCCAAAACAAGGTGGCATTCATACTTCATATCAAAACAAGATGTTCCCATTTTGCTGCGTTGTACCAAAACACACAGATTATGTTCAAAACATAGCTGTCATCCACATCCTTTGCATTGGCTTGTTTTCCCACTCACTTGTAAGTTGTGCATGATTGATTCATTTGTTCATGAGTTTACCAGAGATGAGATATCATTGGAAGGAGGGGAAGTTTTTGTCATGAAAGATTATGAAGGCAAATATATAAATAAATAATGAAATAAAAAATATGCAGACAGATAAATCAATTGTAATTAATAATACAATCTTCTATTCAGTAAAAAAAACTATAGATTTCATGGTCACCTTTAACATCATCCTATTGCCCTTAAAGGGATAGTTCACGCAATTCTGAGTTACTTTTATCTGTTGAATACAAAAGGCAATATCTTAAAATTTTGGAAACCAGTAACCACTGACATCCGTTGTAGGAGAAACGAATGCTGTGGAAGTCAATGGTTATTGGTTTTCAACAAAAACAACAAAAAAAAGAAACTCATAAAGGTTTGTATTAAGTGAAGGGTAAATTATGAGTAAATGATGACTGAATTTGCAGTTTTGGGTGAACTATCCCTTTACAGTAAGTGATTTTAATGGAGTCAACATTAATCATCATTATAGCTGACTTGAGTTTTTTTGTTTTTCCATCAGAATGAGGATGTCCTGAAGAAATGTGCGCAGGAGTATCTGTCTCGTGTCCGTAAGGAGGAGCAGCGATATCAGGCCCTAAAGATCCATGCTGAGGAGAAACTGGATAAGTAAGTACTGATATTTCACAAGTCCACTAATATGTTTTACTGTGTACATAATTTCTGTTTCCTGAAATAATAACTTTAGTATAATTAAGGGTCATGCCCAAACTTACATTTATACACAGTTGAATGCACTGCTTTTCACTTGATAATGTGTGTGAATACAGACATACAGCGCATATGTCTTAGAAAGGTCCTATATATATAAAGATTAGAGTCCTTATAGATTTGAAATGATGGTGTGTCTCTGGCCATGTGACACCCACAGGGCAAATTCTGAAATTGCTCAGGTGAGAGCCAAAGCCAAGCAGGAGCAGGCAGCACATCAGGCCAGTCTGAGGAAAGAGCAGATGAAGGTGGATTCACTGGAGCGCACACTGGAACAAAAGGTTTGCTTACAATCACAAATCCATGTTCATCTTTTCTTTCATACTTATCTATCTATGTATCTATCTATCTATCTATCTATCTATCTATGTATCTATCTATCTATCTATCTATCTATCTATCTATCTATCTATCTATCTATCTATCTATCTATCTATCTATCTATCTATCTATCTATCTATCTATCTATCTATCTATCTATCTATCTATCTATCTGTCTGTCTGTCTGTCTGTCTGTCTGTCTGTCTGTCTGTCTGTCTGTCTGTCTGTCTGTCTGTCTGTCTGTCTGTCTGTCTGTCTGTCCGTCCGTCCGTCCGTCCGTCCGTCCGTCCGTCCAGCTCAAAGACTTTCATTTGAAACTTAATTTGAACTTTCTATTCATGGAATAATCCTAGAAAAGTATGTATCGTGACTCATAAAAATTATGCATTGAACATTAAAAATAATTGTAACGGTACGGGCAATGGAAATAGAGTATAGCCTTTCATCCACAGCAGATTTACGTCATTAACAAAAAAAAGAGCACGTAATCCAGAAGGAAAGCATCAGAGTAACAGCATCAGACAGTAAGACAAAAGGATTTATCCTATTGACAATGCAGGACTAAGGGAAGAACCAAACCAAGGGGTTAAATACATGGCTAAACTACGAACCAAACCAGAAACAGGTGAACATAATCAGTTAAGCTAATGAGTCAACAGAAACTAACTAGCAGTCAGAGAAAGGAAACAGTAATTAAACACAAGACCCAAAGGAAACAGAATACAAAGTACACAAACAGAACCAAACGTTACAATGAAAAAAATTTGATTGTTATATTTCAGAAAATGTGGTGGAAATATATACAGTTGAAGTCAGAATTATTAGCCCCTCTGAATTATTAGCCCCCCTGTTTATTTTTTCCCCAATTTCAGTTTAACGGAGAGAAGATTGTTTTCAACACATTTCTAAACATAATAGTTTTAATATTATATAATATTTATTTAATATTTAAAATTTAATATTAAATTATCAGACAAAATATTTCAGAATTATCAGAAATGTTATCAGACATATCAGACATGATTTTCAAATACTGTGAAAATGTCCTACCACTGTAAAACATCATCTGGAAAAGATTTTAAAAATAAAAAAAATTCAAAGGGGGCTAATAATTCTGACTTCAACTGTATATATATATATATATATATATATATATATATATATATATATATATATATATATATATATATATATATATATATATATGTATATATGTATATATGTATATATATGTATATATATATATATATGTATATATATATATATATATATATATATATATATATATATATATATACATATATATACATATATATATATATATATATATATATATATATATATATATATATATATATATACACATATATACATATATACATATATATATACATATATACATATATGTATATATATATATATATATATATATATATATATATATATATATATATATATATATATATATATATATACATATACACATATACATATACACATATATATAAATATATACATATATATATAGAAATAGAAATAATATTTTAAAAGATTTTTGTGTTTTTGATCAAGTAAATGCAGCCTTGTATATTTTATATTGTGTATGTACTATATATTTTTAAAATACAAACCTTCAGATATTGACATGATGTTTTTTTCCTAATTCTTTTTAAAGAACAAAGAAATCGAGGAACTGACCAAAATTTGTGATGAACTGATTGCCAAGATGGGGAAGAGCTAGCTGTCCATTCAACAGTGTTCAGTCCAAACCACAAAGAGACAACAACAACGACTGTAATGATGGAGTAGCAGGGGGAACGTGTCGGGTATTGTTTGTTTCTCTTTCTAATGGACAGAACTATGAACTAAACGAACAAAAGGATCTCACACTACTGACGTCTTCACATAAACTGTCCCATTGACTGGGAAAACACACTAGATTCTGGCTGTAATTATTTTCTCTGCATTTTGATGTATTAATGTACACCAACTTACCTATGTTGAGGGTCTTGTGAAAGTACTGCCCATCAGTAGAGACTTTTTTTGACAGTCTGTATAGCTCACACGCACACAAACAGAGAGTATGTGTTTATAGTGAGTCTGAAGTTATGAGTGTCTTTGCCATGACAACCACTGATGGAGCCGACTGTTAAACTGAACCCTGTCGTACCCTCTTCTTAACTCCAAAACACCAGAGACAATATAAATATATATAGAATATATAATGTAAAACAGATGAACTAATCATTCAGTTGTCACAAAGTGGTATTCATGTTCATGAAAAAAACATGCATGTTGTAGGCCTTGACGGTTTTGTAAATATGATAAAAAATGACTTGAATATAGTAAAGGAACACAACTGCAGATTTTGGTACCGATCTGCTTCCTTGTGTATCTTTGTAGATACTTGTTGTTCATTTGATTCGTTGTCTTTTAGCAACACTGATGTGCGATTTTATTTTTGGATTTTATTTTGATATATAAAAGAACTCACTCGACGCTGTCAGTGGTTCTGAGCTAATTTAATCTGAATGGTTTTGTCTCAGTCATGCTAAAGCTGATGTTTCACACTGTCAGTTGTGCAGGACATGCTTACAAAGTGCAATAAAAGATGGCAATACATACGTTCTGTTTATCTGACTCATATCACAGACTTTATATAAGCTCATGTTGAGGCATTATGTTTGGTCTTATAATAATAATCATCATTTCTAATTTGTTCAGTAATTAATGCTAATAGACTGTATAACAGACTTTAATAGATTAGCAGACACTGTATCCTCCCACTCAGGCATTTTGTGAAAGCAATAATGATTTTAATGAACAAACAATGCATTTTGCTGACAGGATCCTACGTATGCATGAAAAGTTAGCTGGCAGATGGGTCTTAAAATCATGCCAGACAGACTAATTTAGTGGCAATTATATGCTGGCAGAGAACCAAACTCACTGAGTGAAGAAAAAAACTTTAAGAAAAAATGAGGAATAAAGAAATTGGAAATCTTTTTCCAGCATGGACATTTTTATCTCACAAACATACTAATATGTTTGCATATTCATACATTACATTATATCTATTTAAAAATCAAATTACATTTTTTAAACACTAAAAACTAAGTACTGTATATAGTGTTTAAATACATGTAATAACAGTATATATAAAGTAAACGTGTTTAAATATTAAATATTTATAAGTTAAAAAAAAAAATATATATATATATATATATACATACATATATATATATATATATATATATATATATATATATATATATATATATATATATATATATATATATATGTAAGTATATATAGTTTATAATATTAAGAGTATAATAATACTAATAATACTAATAGTATAGTTTTATTATATTGCTATTATTATATACTATTATTATATACTATTATTATATTGCTATATTTAATATTTAAACACATTTACTTTATATGTATATATATATATATATATATATATATATATATATATATATATATATATATATATATATATATATATATATATATATATATATATATATAGCGATATAATAATAGTATAAACTATTATGCTTTGTAATATAAACAAATATGTTGAAAATCTCTTTTCTTCCTTAAACAGCACTTGAGAAATAATGTAATATTTTTATATCTATTATATAATGAATATCTCTTATATAGTGTCTAAATATGAATTAAAATATATAATATTTATACTGCGATATAATAATAATAATAAAAATATAGTTTATATCTCTTATATAGTTATTATGTATAGTTATTAGTTATTACTGAAAATGAATTAAAATATATAATATAAATACTGCAAAATAATAATAATAATAATAATAATAATAATAATAATAATAATAATAATAATAATAATAATAATAATAATAATAATAACAATAACAATAATAATAATAATTTATTTGTAATGCTTAATAATTTTTTGATTTTTATATCTCTTATATCAGGAGTGCCCAAAATGGGTCCTGGAGGGTCGGTGTCCTGCAGATTTTAGCTCCAACTTGCCTCAACACACCTGCAAGGATGTTTCTAGAAAGCCTAGTAAGAGCTTAATTAGATAACCCAGGTGTGTCTGATTAAGTTTGGAACTTTGCAGGACACCGGCCCATCAGGACAGAGTTTGGGCACCACTGTCTTATATAGTTTATATCTCTTATATTTACTAAATATTAATTAAAATCTATAATATATACTGCAATATAATAATAATAATAATAATAATAATAATAATAATAATAATAATAATAATAATAATAATAATAATGATAATGATAATGATAATGATAATGATAATAATAATAATAATAATAATAATATAAACTATTATGCTTAATATAAACAAATGTGTTGAAAATCTTTTTTCTTCCTCAAACAGCACTTATTAAATATTGTAATATTTTTATATCTCTTACATAGTGTAATAATTAGCTGCTGCCTTTAATTTGATTGAGTTATTCATTTAATTATATGTATATATACAGTGTATATATAGTACTGTAAAGACAAAATGAGATCATTATAGTGTAATAATATACTTGCTCATGAATTTAGTATGCCTCAAACTTTGATGTAGTTCCCCTTACCACTTACACATGTTCAAATAGCCTTCGCATCTACTCTTTGATTGGCTGTGTTCTCTACTGTGTGTCACAGAGGATAATTATGTGTAATTACTGTATGTGTGTTTGGTCACCGATTAGCAAATCCTGTACATGTAGACATAAGCTGAACGAAGTGTGGAGGGAGAATCAGAGGTTGTCCTGAAAGCAGAGCTGCAGGTCCTGTAGGGGTGGAGCGCAGCGAGCGATCCTTCGACCCTGATTAGTGGAGATGCTAAGAAGCCATTCAGATCTTAAGAGCGCAGCACAGGCCTCAACGCACTGCCTGTAATCTGTGTGTCCTCGCTGCCGTTGGGTATTAGCTCTCCAAAAGCACGGCTTAAGCTCAGGAGTTTTAAGAACAAACAAACTGATTTTCACCATAACCTGACAGCCCCCTAGACCACCAGCGACATGAGAGCCGTCCATTCCTTCCTCCTGTTAGGCCTGGGCATCGTCCTCCTTGCAACTCAAAGTAAGTACTTCATTTTTTTACTTCTTTCCCACTACTTTAAAGAGTTTTCACTCCAATCTTCTCAGTTACAGCTTGTCTGGCTTCAGTCATTGACTAACCCTCATCAGCTTTTCAGTTCAGACTTTGAGACATTGAGACGTTTTCATCATTTCTTAAAATTTGCGTTCTCCAGAAGCGTCCTCTTGCCTGAGAGTATCTTGTTTAGCCATGAGAAAGGTGTTAAAGGACTAATGGCGAATATTAGGTGCAATTCAATCCCTTAAACAGATTGAGGGCTAAAAAGAGTTTGCAAGTCGCATGGCGTGATTTATATTAGATTGCTGGAGTTAAAAGAGAGTACTCTTTCTCTAAATAAATATACACATACACAGGCACTAAAAGATTTTTAATACTTCAAAATCTTTAAGTTACCAAAGAATAACATTACCAACACGCACTTACTGCATTGGATGTATGTGTGTGGGTTTTATTATTTTATTATTTAAATATTACTTAAATCAAACAAATTAAATTGCATATAAGAATTTGTTAGAAAGAATTTAATGTTAAAGTTGTAAAAAATATTACAGTACCTGCATGTGCTGTGAAGCAGGAGTTCATTACATGTAGAAAAAAAATTAAATGACATTAAACTGATATTGAATGGAAATTAAAGTAATCCAATACCATATACAATGAGTAATTTATGTAATACAATGTATATATATATATATATATATATATATATATATATATATATATATATATATATATATATATATATATATATATATATATATATAAAACAAACATCTCTCCCAACAAACTATTTATTAGCATTTAATAAAATATTCCCAACAAATTAAAAGCATGATTACACTACAACTTGAAATTGTCTGAATATATTTTGACAACTGACTGTTGATGTCTGAAATATAGCAACTGGAAATTGTAGATGTTTGCAAATAATACATAACTTTATGCCTGCATGTGGGTTTTTGTGTAGGGAATAAAATGACGGTGTCCATATGTGTGACATTTCTGAAGGACAATATATAACAGTTTTTGTGACTAATATGATGACTTACAGTGCTCAGCATAATTGAGTACACCCTATTTTGAAAATGAACTTTTGTATCCATTTCTCAGGGAATATAGGCGATGTATTTGGTGCATTTAAACAAAACAGATTTATAAAACAGATATATTTATTAAAATAATATTTTAGTCACCAAATATATGTAGAAATCGAAAGATTATACATTTAAATTCAAGCACAAAAATATAACCTACAACATTACAACTAAATTGTTCATTTTTTTTGCTTCTCTTGAATTTCCCTCTTTTAAATTTGTATTTAATATTTTTATATAACATTTAAATTTGGTGTACTGTTATTGTAAGTTATTTTGTAAGATAAGCTCCAGATTTGGCTTCAGTACTTACTAATCTAATGTATATACACAAATATAATATTGTTGAGCTTCCTATTATAAATATGAATGTAAAAGATAGATTTGTGAGGGGTGTACTTATATGCTGAGCACTGTATGCGTGTGTGTATATGCGGGTGTTTATTATTTAAATATTATTCATATCACACAAATTAAATTGAATAAAAGGAATAAAAAGGTAATTATTGAAAGCAATTACATTACTTGCATGTGCTGTGGAAACTTTTGAAAGCTGCAGCTCATTAAATGTAGAAATAAATGTCATTTTAAAGCTGACATTGAATGGACATTTAAGTAATTTGTAATATGATCACACTACAATTGAAACTGTCATACTTTGACAGCTGACTGTTGATGTCAGACATACAGCTGCTGAAGAATTGTAGATGTTTGCAAATGATACATAACTTTATTCTTTATGTCTACATGTTTTTTTGTTTGATGTAGGAAATAAGTAAGATGACAGCATTCATATACAGTTGAAGTCAGAATTGTTATCCCCCCTGTTTAATTTCCCCCCTATTTCTGTTTAACAGTGAGAAGATTTTTTTCAACACATTTCTAAACATATTAGTTTTAATAACTCATCTCTAATGACTGACTTATTTTATCTTTGCCATGATGACAGTAAATAATATTCCACTAGATATTTTTCAAGACACTTCTATACAGCTTAAAGTGACATTTAACAGCTTAGTTAGGTTAATTAGGTTAACTAGGCAGGTTAGGATAATTAGGCAAGTTATTTTATAACAATGGTTTGTTCTGTAGATTATCAAAAAAATTGCTTAAAGGGGCTAATAATTTTGACCTTAAAATGGTTATAAAATATAAACACTGCTTTTATTCTAGCCGAAATAAAAAAATAAGACTTTCTCCAGAAGAAAGAATATGATCAGACATACTGTGAAAATTTCCTTGCTTTGTTAAACATCATTTGGGAAATATTTAATAAAGAAAAAAAAAATTAAAAGGGGGGCTAATAATTCTGACTTCAACTGTATATATGTGAAAATGTCAGGACAATAAATGAAGGACAATAAATAACAGTTTTTGTGACATATGATGGGTGAGCCCAAATATAAGACAGTGTGTTTTATGCGTTCCTTAAATATAAAACTATTAAAATTTAATATATTTATGTTTTAACTTTAACATTGAATTGATTTCTGCGATTTATAGCTGCATTTTCAGCATCATTCAGAAATCTTATTTTTAATAACATCAATGTTAAAAAATAATTGCTGCTTAATATTTTGTGATGCATGTTTTATTTCATGAAAATGTCTTTGATCAGTTTTACATTATTTTAATCACATTAAACTGCATAAGTTTTGCAGCATTCGGTAAATAAATTCAGCGATCATTCTGGGAGTGAATCAAAACGTTTTAGATTAATGCTTAAAATAAAGTGACCTGAATGCTGGAGCTTCTCTTTAGAGGTTTAGCACATTTCAAACGCTCTGAATATCCTGTTAGTAAAGCACTTTGAGCTTGTTGTGTGAACTGAAGCTTTTGCTATCAAAGCGAGACGGAGACTCAGATGCAGCGAAGCAGCGAACAGTGTTAAGACACACATAACAGATACTTTTAAACGAAATGTCTGTTTTTGAAGGTGTTACAGTCCATCAACTTTATGTGTCTGATCTTGTTGGTTTAAGCTTCAAAACATGTTTGTTGAAAAAAAGGAAGAAGGAAAAAAAAGAGGACTGCACTTGAGAGGTGAGAGGCACATGAAAAAGGCCCGGCGTCAATGTACACTGCTGGGCATTTATAAAACTCTTAAAAACATTGACATGTTTCCTCTCTGCTGTGACTTCTGTTCACTTCCCTCGGGTCTGTTGAGCGATTGCAGAAAAAAAAGAAGAAAAAGAAGAACAAATCTTTATCATAAAAGATTTGTATAAAAGGTCAATGTTCTGTTTATAGATTGCACAGAGCAGTAAAGTTTAGATAAAAAAATATATAAAAACATAATGAAACAATGGGATATGTGCTGTCTTGAATTTCCCTTTTGATTTGTCTTGTTAAATTTAATTTGAAATGTTCTTATATTTTATGTACAGCATTATAAAATGGATTGTGTTTCCATACAAATGTATGAAATTTTATTTGTCTAATGTCTCAGACCTTTTCTATTATTTTGCATGTAAAAATGATTATTTAAGAATATAGATAATATTTTTTTAAGATGACTTTTTATTGGATTTTTTTATCAGAATTTAGATACTGTATTTAGATAATTGAGACATAAGAGATTAAATGATTTAAATTATTACATTATTAAAAAACAAATTATTGGAAGTAATGGAAAAATATGCTGGCATTACTTAGATATATATTTTATATGTAATAATCCAATAATACTTTTATCCTAAAAAGACATCCATCAGACTTTTTTGGACTTTAGATGTTTTTTTTTAAATGATTAATTCATTATAATACTATAATTAATTATAATTTTAAATATAATTTTATAAATATAAATTATAATTAATTATATTTATTATTTCTAGACACTTTTGGTAAAATATAAATGTTGCATTTATAATATATAAAATATCTATTAAATATTTCAATGATTAAAAGAATAATAACAGTGTAATAAAATATAAATAATTACATACTAATAGTAATAATTCAATAAAATTGATTAATTTGAATAATAAAATAATACAAAATAAAAAAAATTTATATTTACTATTCAACAATATTATATTTTTCCCAAATATGCTGACTGAGAAAAGTAATAAGTATTGATGGATCAGTGCATACACAATCAGCCTTTTTATTATCATGTGTGAATTTTACCATTGAGTTTGATTCCTCCTCTGTGTGTGTTTAGGTGAGGCGCTCCAGTGTTACACCTGCATGGGCTCAACAGATGAAGACTGTAATCGACAGGGTTCCAAAACTTGCCCCAGTTACTCAGACGCATGTGCTGTTGTTCGGGGACACGGCAGTAAGTCTAATGGCTTAGTCAACAGTTCATCTTCCTCCCGCAGTTCATCCATACTTACATAAATAGATGAGAGAAAACTAGACAAGGATTTTTTATTTTATTTTCTTGAATGTAGAAAATGACTCACAGACAGATGAATCTTCAGAAGAAAAAATAAATTATTAAAAAAATGAAAGGTTTTTTGAAAAGATGCATAATTATCAAAGAATGTGACATGATGTTTAGTTGACATATTCTGGTCAAATTTGATGCAATGTGTAAAGACACTTTAGATTATATTACAATATCAATTGTAATAACAGTTTTACAAGTCTTTTAAATATTTAACATTTGTAAACATATCTAGCACATAAAATGTAAACATTATACAGTACATTTAGCCAAGTCAAAGGTTTTTCCAGAGAAGATTTGGAAATCTCTTTTCATCACTCTTCACTATAAAATGGCTGTGATTTCAGTTGTAAAAAAGCATTAAAATGCTACAGTAAAAATTGTAACCTGCTTAGTGGTGCAGTAAATTTCCTTAATATATACGGTGAGTAACTGTAAATGAACTTTCTCAGAATTCCCTGCATGACACTTTACTTTTTATGTTATTAATGTTTTTTTTATCACTCATCAGTGATACAGTATACTTTGGAGTTTTATGCAGCATATAGTTTTGATAAATAATGTTTATTGCATTACTTTAGTGTCATGTGTGCTGTCACAATGTTGTTTAGTTGTGTGAATGACAAATGAGTATTTTCAATACAGTATATTAGAATTTTTCTCCCCAGCAGGCACATGTTAATGAGATGAGACATTAATATTAGGTGAGATTTAGGTTGTTAAATTCAATGTCTAGCCAGGGTCTAATGACAATGTGATTTTGACATCCTATAACAAGGTCAAATCATGTTGATATTTGGTTGATTTTAGGTTGTGTTGGAAAGTAACCAAAATCGATTGATGTCAAACACTGACATTTATTCGTCAGGTATGGCAACCAAAATCCAACGTCATAGTGGTAACCTCAAGCTGTATCATCATTAGATGTTGATATTTGGTTGATGTTAAGTTGGACGCTGGACATTGACATCGACCTGACGTTAGGTTCTGATGTCCACCCCATTTTTAACCCGATTTACAATATCAATCTGATGTCATGTTGATGTTCTGTATCTGCTGGGTCTGCTTGTGGAAAGTTGATTGATATGAGCATTGGGTCCTCATATGACTTTCTCATCGCCACATGCTTATGGTGTTAGTGCTTCAAAATGCTGGTGTATAACACTATAAATGAATAAAACATTGACATTTGTTTTACAGATTGTTCTGATAAAATTCTGGCAACTACTAGTTTGTTTTACAATAAATTGTATGGATTAAATTTTTTTTTTTTTACAGAAAATACTTCAAACAGACTTTATTTAAAGAATAAAGAGTTATATATATATATATAATCTGTCAAATTATGTATGAACAAATCCCTGTAAAACAAGTTTAAGTATATATACTTAATATATATGACACCATATATAAATAAAACCTATATAACCTTAAGAATAAAACTATAAACAGAGCTAAAGTGCTGCTAATGTTTAACAGTTCCTCCTGTATGCATGAGATGAAACTGGTGCAAACATTTTTAGAAGGTTTTTAAATCTCCTTGGATGTGGAAGATGAATCACAGAAGGATAAATCTTTAGAGGAATCATTAATGACTGTGTGCAAGTGTGTGTGTGTGTGTGTGAGTGTGAGTGTGTGTGTAAAGGGGTGGCGCAGGATCAGGTTGGTGTTTAAGGAAGACAGACTGCTCTGTCTGGCTCCAGCTTAGAAATAGCAGGAGGTCTGCAGCTTCCTTATGAGGATCAAGGCACATTAATATGTAATCATACGGCTCTTGTCTTCTTAGGTGGCGTAATGAAGTCGTGCTCATATAAATCCTTCTGCAGTCAGGCAAACAGCCAAGGCTACAGGGCTCCGGGTGTCAAAGTTCACTGCTGCTACTCTGATGACTGCAACGTGGCAGGACACGCCACCCGAATGGGCACCGGCTTCAGCTTCATTCTGAGCCTTCTGATGCTCGCCTGGCATCTGCTCTAATGTGAACCTTAGACGGACTGAGCTGGCTATTAATGTCCATGGCTGCTGTGGAACTTGAAGGAACAATATGCGATGAAAATCCATGTGATAAAAAATGAAACCGAATGTCAGCTGCCATGGGATTGTGCACGCAATAAATATAAGGTTGATAATGCATTCAAATTCAGAACTTCACATATGCAGATATTTCAGGAAGCAAATGTATTTATTTTTTGGTTTAGACCTTCTAGATATCTAAAACAAAAAAGCCAAAAGCCTTTGATCTTTCAGGCCAAATTAATCGAAATGAATGGGATGGTTTTCCCTTTAAAAAGTAAAAATTCTGGAGTTATTTATTCATTGCAGATTTGTTTAAGGGCTGTAAACTTAGCTTTTTTTAGACAACAAAATGAGGAATTAAAAAATAATAATAAAGTATGGTTAGTGTAGCAAAATCATGCACTCTTAAAAAATTCTGGGTTGTATTAAATCAACTCTGGGTCAAATATGGAAAGAGTCATCAGTTTGTTTAAAAAATAATCATTTAAAAAATAAACCCAACATTAAGTTTGTCCATATTTGTCCCAATATTGAGTTAATGCAATCCAGCATTTTTTAGAGTTAGCTTGTGCTTAAAGGGATCGTTCATCCAAAAATTAAAATTCTGTCATCATTTACTCCGGTTACTTCTACTTCTATTCTTACATGAGTTTCTTTTTTTTGTTTAAAACAAAAGAAGTTATTAAAAAATATTGGAAACTTGTAACCATTGACTTCAGTAGTATAGTAAAATAAGTATTGTCAATTTAACACTGAAGGGCGGCATACACCGGATGTGCCGCTCAGCGCTGCGACAAGGTGCGATCATGACAGTTGAAAGTATCGCACACCAGGTGTGCACATTTACATGCTATTTAAAATAAAACTATTCAGATGGCGCTCTGTGGCGTGGCAGAAATATCAACAGTGTCCTGAATTGTAGCTGGGCGCCGCGGACAGCCGCTGACTTGCGGCGCCGGTGTGTGTACACTGATAGAAATCTGTGTTTAGAATTCTAAAATGCATGGTCCTGCATGGCATGATGCGTAGCGTCGCCGAGCGGCACTCCTGGTGTACGACCCCCTTGAGGGCCCTATGTTAGCGATCAAGCCGCAAAGTCTAAAGCGCATGGCACAAAAGCATTAAGGGCGTCGCTTCTCAGCCAGAATCAGCCTCCTCCAATCGGCCTTTACTTTCTCTTTTTGTCTTTCATGGATAAGGAAACGGTGTTGTATGCACTCCACTGAATATGTTCATTAGCGCAAACGGATTTGCTATTTAACAACGTGGTGGAAAACTGGAAAATTAAGGTTTGCGCCGGGTGTATATTTGGGCCCTTAAAGTGTTGATTTTAACACTACTGAAAATCATGTATGGCCCCAATCTATCAAGTGTTAAAAGTACACTGTTTATAGTGTTAAATGTGCAGTGTATTATTGGCACTCTATAGTGCTGAATATATACACTGACAGTGTAGAATGTTACACTTAGTATAGTTATCAAGGTTTTACACTTAGGGTCAATTTAACACCCACTAGTGTTGTTATTAAAATCCTGTGAAAACTGTGCAGTTCATAACACTCTACAAGTGTCATCAAGAAGGTACTCCTATCAGTATAACATTAATTTTTTTAACACTGTTCTACGGTGTATGTCTAACATTATCAAACCTACAATCAAAAGTCTTCACACAGATCTTACAACTATCTTTATTTAAAACATGGCCAAAGTGGACAACACGCCATATGTGAACAGTTGGAGCTTATTGGGGGTCTCACAGAATTATAAAATGCATAAAACAAGCTCATGAACATTTCAGAGACAGGAATAGGTGACAGCTATATTTGAACAAAATTACAGTATGGGGCAATGAATGAAAAAAAACCCATTGGACATCTGCACATCAATAATCCTCACAGAAACATAGAGAGTAGGTAGTTCTATATGTGTTCGACCTCATGTATTTATTTAAATGATAGTGCTAACACAAGAAAAAATGCATTGAACTTACCCTCTCAGTCGCAAGTGGTCAAAATGGTGTAGTCGTTTCACAAGGCACCGTCACTCTGAGTGCGGAGTCAAGATGATTTGGCGTAATCTTTTGCACTTCCAGTGTTAAATTAAAATCACATCACATTGCACCTTGCAACCACACTGTCAACGTGCAGTCGTTAACACTGTTTATTGTTAATTCAATATTCTTGGAGTTATTAACATGTAACACTGCATTTTGTTCTTCATGTACTAATTAAGAAAATAGTTACAGGTTTCTACCATTTTTCAAAATATCTTCTTTTGTGTTCAACAGAAAAATTTAACTCAAAAGTTTGGAATCACTTCATAGTAAATAAATAGAGAGGACATTTCTTTTTTTTGCATGAACTATCCTTTTAAATTCCTTATTTATTTATTACTTACAATAACCATGCTTCTTTATTTATTTATTTATTTATTTATTTATTTATTTATTTATTTATTTATTTATTTATAGTAAAACCATGATTAATTAACATAATGCATGCAATCGTGGTGTATATAGACTAACTTTAATCTTTTTTTTCTAAAGTATCTTTTTTTTTCGAAAGAAATCTGTTATTAATCAAAATCTTTGACTTTGACCATTTGTCTTTGTGCAGTCTATTAGCAGCACAGTAATTCCTCACTCACCCAGAACTCTTCATTTTTTGGGGGGTGAACTATCCCTTTAAATAGATAGTTCACTTAAGAATGAAACTCCTGTCATAATTTACTACCCTTCAGGTCATTGCAAGCTTTGTATAGCTTGAAGTGGGGAATAATCTACTGTACATATCAGAATAGCTGTTTTTTATTATAGTACAGCTGTCCCTGGTCATCAGTTATTCTTATTATACTGTAAACAACAGAACAGCTGTAACATTCTAGATAACTGCACACTGTGTCTGGGTAAATTATGACAGAAGCGTCATTTTTGGTGTTACTATATGAACAAAGAGATTGAAAGAAATGCTTTAGGATGAGTCACGAGCATCATGATATTAATACAAAATGTCTCATGTTGTAAAATGCTTTGAGTCTCTCCACGGGTGGAAATCTCTGGCTTGTTTTGCTTTTGTGCTTGATTGTAAATAAACACTGCTATTCCTTATGGTTCAACTGGCTTTCCTTTATGAAATCCAAAAAATAAACAGAAAGCGCTTCAGGGGGTTATTTATTAATGTGTCTGTGCTCTTTAAAAAGGGATTCTTAAAAAAGCTATACAAAAAAATAAAATCAGTCCAAGGCACTCGAAAAATAAGTAAAAAAGGAAGAAAAAAGAATAAAAAAAAACTGCTGTTTAAAAAAAAAATTATAAAATAATAGTCATGTCAATAAAAGGTTTTTACATTTTTCACTTATTTTTTGAGTATCTTTTTTTGTATTTCTTTTCTTTATGTTTATTATATATGAAAACGCACATTTCCAGTGCCTAAATTAGAAATAATGAATTGAAATAACTATCAATTACAAAATAATATGAATAAATACATTAAATATAATAATAATAATAATGAAAAGAAATCAATTTAATGACCTTAATAATAATAATAATAATAATAATAATAATAATAATAATAATAATAATAATAATAATAATAATATATTGATTTGACTGAAAAACAACACGCAAAAAAACCTGATCAAGATCACAGTAACATATTGTTGTACAAGTATTTACACTTTTTCAGTAATCAGGATTGGAAACAAGTGTGACAAACATATTTTTTCTCGGTGCCTTCATTATCCTACATGTGTTATCCTACATTATCCTACATCCTACATTACACATTACATGTGTTTATACAAGATATTGAGAGAGTATTTTAACAAGTAGTCTATGGCAAAAATGCTGAACATTTCCATATTTTGCGATTCGTATTTAATCTACTCATTTATTATTCTTATTCTTCTTCTTATTATTCTTATTCTTATTATTATTAAAATAATTCAAAATGAAGGGTTTCTATTGACGTCCACAAGTGTTTTACCTCTACTAAACACTAGGTGCCGCTGTAAATTAACAAATCAACAACATTGAAGTTAAACAGTAGGGACGCTGTTGGACCGCATGGACGTTCCAACTCAGCCTGAACATCTGACCTGGGCAAGGTAGGATCATTTGGTGGACGAGTTGTTTTACTTCCATTGTTTTTCACACGGTTTTGAGCATAACCTCGTGCAGTCTTGTTTAAGTTCACAAATAATAGGCGTGAAGATTCCATGAAGCATGCTAGTGTGATTGATTATTGCTTACTTTGAAATGAATTTGAGAGATGTAGCGTGCCAGATTCAAGGGACGCTAATCCTTGAATCTGTTAAATTACTCCATCAAAGAGTCTTATTTTAATAGACATTTTTAAAATTCACTTATTAAACATTTGTATGAGTAGTTTACTTTTAAAATACGTAATATTGTAGTTTCTAAATAGCAATTAAATACCCACATGAAAAAATACTATAGTAGCTTAGTGTTTGTTTTTAATTATAGTAAAGTACTTGAGATAATATGTTGTGGTAATTATATAGCTATCGTAACACAACTAAAGTAATATAAACAAATGACCAAATACTGTAGTGTTCCACAACTATAGTGTATGTTATACTACAATACACCACAGTTTACTGTAGTAAAGCTAAAGTTTACTACAGTATTTATAGCAATGTATCAGTATGCTGTATCATTCGTCAAAATTTTGTAAGTACTATAAACTACATGCAGTATAATACACTATGATTCCCTACATGATTAAAAAACATTAAGGTATTTATTTACTATAAATTACTATAGTATTTGTTCATGTGGGTTAATTCTTGAAAATGTGTGTTATGAACTGTTTTTCATGACCTTTTGATGACTTAACACTTTTTCGTAGTCAGTACACTCACTTTAGAACTATTTTTAAAGAGCGAGTTGTGATTTAAGCAAGTCACATAGTCAAGAAAAGACTTCAGTTCCTTTGTAGATTTATACTTTCGAGACTTAAAATCATGTTGGTCATTAAGTCAAAGCAGGACATGAGGTTATTTAAGCTGTAATTTAAACCTTGCCCTTTCTGTCCGCTGTCATTTTCATTACGACGCTGCTTCTCTTTCAATTCTTTCTGCTTTAGCATAGCAAATACCTTCTCCCATTCTCTCAGCTCAAGCTCATAAGTCTTTCTTTTGACAGACAGGTGTGATAGTGTGAACAAGCTGCCCCAGAGGGGGATAAAGAATGACCCCAAACTGTGAAGCTCCAGGGCCGTTTCACTGGGTGCTCTGCTTTGCTTATGTCAGTCCTCATCAGACCTCATCAGCTTTATTTGGAGAACTCATTCTCACCTCCAGGAAGACTTTAACGATGAGGGCTAAGCTGCAGATCACAAGGTTGGAGAGATTTAGGTAAACAATCACATTTTTAAGACTCCTGGGTTGGCGGTATGAGAGTTTTCCTCCATTAAATGTTCTTCAGATGTTCTGATGTCTATTGACTAACATACTCTGATCTTGCACATCATGTTATCAAAGTAAACCAGAGAGGTGCCTTTTTAGCTTTAGGGAAAATGATATCCCAAAAAAAGTCTTATCATGTTTTATTAAAATATGCTGGGTGCCATCAGTGGCGTGTGTAAAGGTCATTGCTATGGTGACCATCTAGGAAGAAATTGCTCATTTGATCTTCCCTAGGTAGCTGCTCAAGTCTAATCCATTTCCACCTAGGGACACTATTACTGTAAATCCTATTTTCACTATAGAAAGCCTTAAGCCAGGTGCCATTTATTGGGGATGCTGGAAACCGGAGGATGGTCGTTTTGATCTCCAAGAAAGTCTTGCCAGCACACGATACATATTTTGATCCACAAATGAACTGAGCTGTATGTTAGGGTCTCATAATTGCTTTTTGCAGACTACCAGAATCTTAAGAAGATTTGGAAAATCCTCATTTGTCAACCTCATGTTTTTAATTCAATGAGGAGTACAGTGATTGGGTGCATTGTCTATGATTTGAACATGCTTAATCTATTTATTTAAAAAATTACAAAAATAAGTTAATATCACTTCAAAACACTTCTTCTATTGAGTTTTTTTAACGCACATATTAGGATTTTTTCACACCTGTAATATAATTCACGCCTTGTCCTGAAGTGACTTGCGATGCACCTTCGCTGTTTGCAATGCATTAAAACATTGTTTATCAGTCACAGTGCTTTATTCTCGAAATGTATTTTGTGTCTGCCGGTTTGTTTACTTGCAGTAGTTCCATCTGCATATTTCCGCACATTAACTCTGACCAATCGAAAAGCAGTTTAGGTTATATGTTTAATAACATCTGGCCAATAAGATGGATTTTGTCACATGACTGCATTTTGGTTGTTTTCAACTGGTTTGGACCAAAGCAATCAGTGTGGTGTGAAAAGCACCCAAAAACGGCAAAAAATGCTACAATGTATCATTTGTTGCCCTTGGTCCGGACCAAATGAACCGAACCACAAATGTGAAAGCATCCTTAGAAAGCCTTTTTTGCACGTTACATAAAGATAATGCCAAATGAGACGTTTTGTACTGCAATACAAATTAATTAAAACTGTAGTCGCACCAAGTTCAATATATGTTCTTTCAGATGCTTTCTTAACTGCTGTTTTCTCCCTGCAATTTTTTTTCTTGTGTGTTTTTGTCATTGAGAGGAAAGCTTGCAGCACATATTTACATTAAATGTCATTTAAATATTGTGTCAATGCCATCCGGATGATCGTTAGCTTAGAAGTTCTAGTAAATTGAAACTGTGTCAGTCCAGTTTTCAGAGGTGAAGCTCTGTTTAGTTCAGTTCAGTGTGGTTTAAATTTCACTGCTGAAAGTCCAAACACTAAAGAGCAAATCGATGCGCAGCTCCACAAGTCCCAAACCAAGCAAGCCAGTGGCTACAGTGGCAAGGAACAAAACTTCACCAATTGACGAAAGTGAAGGAAAAAAAACCTAGAGAGAAAACAGGCTCAGTTGAGCATGACCATTTCTCCTCTGGCCAAACTTCCGGTGCATAGACTGCAGCTCTGCACAGAAGGCTGGAGATACTGGATTTCTTTATGTTTATGTATGTATACTTTGTTTACATATTTATAAACGTTTGCAAATTCGGATTCATGTTTTGTTAACTAAAGAATGTCTGGACTTTTCTTAACAATTCTTTTAAAATGCCATATAACTTTGATTTGCCGTGAAAAGGGTAGTTAGGTTAAGGTTTTAACATGTATATTAAGATCATGATGCTTCTAAAAAAAGCTAGTTTTTACTTTGAAAAGTTCCAAATGAAAACTTTTATTGAAAATGGTATCAAAGCTTTTCAAATTCATATGAAACCAGTGTGAATACGTGCATTTCTAGGTATTTGCAGCATTAGTTTTAAACTCGATATTGAAAGATTTTTCTTTTCTTTATTGTGGAAACTCTTGCACATTACGCCATTGACCCACATGCAGGGCAGCTCAGTGTTATGAAGAAAGAGCCCATTGAACTGCTCTAGTGAAAGCCAGGAATTACATCAGATCATAGAGTATTTGTGAAATTATTTGACAGTTTTTCCTCTTCCCTCCACGAATTCATCATATAGGCTCTGAACAACAGCATGGGTCAAGTGTGTCATATTCAGACATCCCACAAAAGGATTTGTTCTTTAGTGGGCCGCATCAAATACTCTCTGTGCCTGATTGGGAGGGAACAAAAGTGCGGGGTGGAAAAGGGAGCATGAGAGATGATGGCTGTGTTTACGAGTGTGTGGTGGTGCCCGGCTGGCTGGTCTGGGTTCAGCCCGCGGTCACTGGTTCTGGGGTCTCCGGGTCTCAGGTCCTTTTTGAAAAAGATCCATGAAGCAGAATTAAAGTGATCTACCTCCGGACTGTGGACCCAGGGAAGGAGGAGGGCACAGAGGCCTGATAGAAGCAGGACAGGGGGGTTGGGAAAGGGAGGGAGAGTAGGAATTGGAGAGTTATGCATAATCAGTCTGGCCTCAGCTACTTTGAAATGAAGCTAAATAGTTTGTTTTGTGGAGCTAATACAGCTAGCAAGTGAGCAACCACATAAACGGGAAATGAAGTCCCAAACTCTAAACCTGTGATTTTAAGAAGATATTTTACACCTGAAAATAAGTGGTTTGCAAAGATGCGAATAAGTTTTTAAGGATGTAATTTAATCAAATTCTGCACATTTTTATCTAGCTCTGTATCTTTATTTAACAATCTATAGATTCGTTTAATGTTGGGAAATTGAAGTCTAATTAAACAAGTTTTTTTACAAGTGTTGTTTCACACTTTAGATGGTGATTAATCATTCGTCACTGCAGGCAACCTACTCTGTTTCCACAATTAACTGCTTTCTTCCTTGTCAGAGAAGTTTTTTTTTTTTCAGTCAAGGACATTCTGACTGAAGATTTAGACCAATGCTTCTGAATCACTTAATTATATGGTTTTACACATGTAATAATTATTCAGATTAGTGTTCTGTGCAGGCTGATGCACATGAGATAACACACAATCTCTTCTGTGTTTCAGAGATTTTATAAGAGAGCTGCTAAAAACATTTCATTTCCTCAGCAACTGCATTTAAGTGGCATCATTTTAGGATTTATTTTTGCAATCATGTAATTAGATCAGTTCAAATCCAGAGGAAATCATAAATGAACTGGAGGAAAGAGAATAAGTGGCTTAAAGTAACAGTTATGAACCTTCATCAGGATAAATGAAAGGTTGTTTTTAGTTGTGGTATCACTCTCTGGGCTACACTAAATGTCGATGGTAAATGTGCACAGAAATATTTCACACTGCGAGTCACATTCAGCACTCCTATCTGATTATATGTCATTTAGTCTGTTGTATTGAATAGAAATCCCGTAAATTACCCGCAATTAGATATTATTACAGTCCCAATGTCTGCTGCAGTCAAGTGAATAGCTCAGCATTTATTGAAAGTGACTACAGGATTTCATTTTTTTCCATCACATTTTATTTTATTATTACATTTGTATTTTTTATTTCCCAAGGTATACTCTAAAGTTTGAAAACTTGTGTATCTAAGGCCTTTTAGAGCTGGTAATGTAGCTTGGTATTTTCACTGATCTGACCACAAGTGGTCTGTTGACATGAGGTTGGCAGGTGGAGACATGGTGGTCAACCACATGACAATTGACCAACATAGGCTCATTCTGAAAACGTCCGCCTATATTCATTTCTGGAGATTGTGAATTATGTAGCCAGAAGTACATATGGTTGCATTTCGTCTTTAAAATGAACGCTGCAGGGTGGTATGACCGCTTACCTCCTTATGGACGGCTTTCCTGCTGTTACCAGTTTGTTCAGTAGCTCGCCATGTATGTCAGTGGACTTGAGACAGAGAGGAGTTGACCACGATGACGGGGTTCGAGTCTGGCTATGAACAGTCCCAGAAAGGGGGTAAGACAAAACAGAAGCCAAAAAATAAAATAAACATGTATATAACAGGGTGAGAATGTGGTAAAATCTGAAAACGTGGTAAAAATCAGGCTACCGCAAGGGCTTTTTCTGGATTGCTTTTTAAAACACTGTCGGTTGGGTTCAGGGAAGGTGGTGGGTGGTGGATCGTTGCTTTTGAAAACACAATTGGTTGGGTTTAAGGAATGTGTTGGGTGTGGGGGATCAGTGCTTTTGAAAACACTATTGGTTAGGTTTAAGGAATGAGGAGGGTGGGTCAGTCAATCAGTAAGTCAGTCATTCATTC
Source organism: Danio aesculapii (assembly GCF_903798145.1). Taxonomy (NCBI): domain Eukaryota; kingdom Metazoa; phylum Chordata; class Actinopteri; order Cypriniformes; family Danionidae; genus Danio; species Danio aesculapii. The sequence continues at coordinate 24,386,472 of NC_079447.1, read as the reverse complement.
AGTCAGCCAACAGCGACCTCTGGTGGAATTACATGCGAACAGTAGGTTCGAATGGCACTCGCAAGAGAAATTTGAGATCTCAAAAAGCGCACACTGCAGCCTCTGGTGGATTCACGAAAACAAAAACTTCTGGGATGTAGTTGGCGCTTCCCAGAAATGTATATAGCGGCACATTTTCAGAATGAGTCTGGGTTGCTATTTACATCATCAAAGCAATATTCTTTCAGAAAGTTGTTGGAAGTGGGTAATCTCAAAACATTTTTTTTTAAATATATTTTTAGCATTGTCCAGGTGTGATTGCACTTAACTATATATATAGATATAAATATATATGTGTGTGTGTGTGTGTTTATATATATGTATGTGTATATATATATATATATATATATATATATATATATATATATATATATATATATATATATATATATATATATATATATATACGCACATACAAATTTCATGTATATGGATATGTAGTATTTCCATTTTTGTTGACTGAAGAAACTGCATATACATGTCAAGTGCCATTAGAGTATTAGTAGATGTATATCTTTTAATACTTAACCTAATCTACGGAAACCTTAATCTACTAGCCCTGCTTATACATTACTGCCATCAGTCTTGTTGAAATTTGTATTTGTTTTCAGTTAAAAATGTTTACATGTAATATTCCCTGATCATAATAATGCCAGTGCCGAAAAGAACAAAAATGACTAAACAAGCGCCAAGTGATTAAATGCAAACCAGAGTCTGCTATTACAATTATATGTGTTTTTGCCAGACTAAACCTGCTGGAAAGTGAGAATTTAATGCAGAGGAGATATTCTGCCACTTTAGAGCAAGTATAAAAAGGCATGGATGGAGTGAAGCCAAACTCTCAACCAAAGCCAAGTCACATCAGTAACCGCTGCGCCCTGGGGCAGGGGCAGGCTCAGTCAGCCATGCCATGCAACTGGGATAATTAGTTTTGGAAACGAATATCAACTGATATAATTGAGCATTCTCCCCTAATGAAGATCCTCCATGTTGTCACTGGTGAGACGCTAATTGAAGGGGGGTGGAAGGGGAGGCCATGAAGGGGTGACGGAGCTATGCTTCCATCATAGTCTGTCAAATATATAATATTCCCTTTGGCTTTGTGGAGGTTTACTGTGTTTACCAAGACTCTGCGTGTGCTGTTTTCCTCTTCCTTTGTTTGGTATTCCAGAGAGGGACTTGAACTGCAGAGTTAAAGCCAAAGAAAAAGAGTTTAGTGAGAGAGGAAGCCGGACGCTGTGCAGGTAAAGCCCAGCTAGGGGAGGGTGGGGAAGGGGGTGGTGTTGGGTTTAGCAGGAGCACGGGTCGTGTTGGGGTTTCAGTTGAGAGATTCAGTGGGTTGAGGAGAAAGGGGCGAGCGAGTGGGGGGAGAGAGAGGAGGTCACTGCGAAATCAGTTCAGGGGATAATAGGGGAGCAAATTGGTTTTGACAAGTTTGTGGAGGTGGAAGTAATGCAGTCCTTTAAAGACAAGAGGGCAAATACAGGAATACCATGAGATAATAAAGGGAACCGGCAGGGAGGGGGGAAAGCGCCGGGCCTCAGGCCAGGATTTCCAGGCCTGTGCAGTCTGTACCCCGTGGCACTGGGCGAGAAGCAGGAGCCTGGCGCTACCAACAGACGGAGACATGGCACAGCGGCTGCCAGGTGCCATAATGGAGGAGGCACAGCTGGCTATGTTCTTTACCGTCTAACTGACTAGCCAACTTCTAGGTGACTCATCATTTTGGATGAGAAATGAAGTTTTGCAGAGCTGTAGAAGTGCAAGGTCTGACAGTGTGCTTTTACCTGTTAAATGATGCATTTAGAAGGCCATTGCCCTTTTTCTTTTCTTATCTTTTTCGATTGCAGCTTTTCTGGAACAGGAGAAAGTGTTTTTCCCAAGTCCAAATTCGGATTAGCAAGAGGGCAACGAAAACTGCAGGACATAAGGGAGCTTTAGACTGTTGGCATTTACAGTACTGAAGGAGCTCTGCCTGAATCAGACTCCACTGGCTGAAAACTGCAGAAAGTGGAGCGTAAGCCTCTTGGAACTATTTATAGGGCTTTCGGAAAAGTATTTTGCATGAAAACACTCACAACTGGGGCCTTTGTTAGCAGAATGATTCACACTTATTTCAAGGAAGCTCTCTGCCGTATTAAACTAATATGAAGTGCGGGCATTAAGTCATGATGCTAATGCTTTATTACACAAGATGCTTTCTTTCAACTGGCTGAAGAGACTTTAAAAGCAGAATATCAAACCAGAGTTTCTTTCTTCCGTGGAGCACAAAAGAAGATATTATGGAGAAAGTTGTGCTCTGTAGCTGAAAGAATACTTTTTGTCTTGTGCAATAAGTGTACTCCACCATGCACCGTACCACTGAAAGGATATGTTCAGTTTTAACTTACTGTTGTGCCAGACTTTTCATGGTGACTTAATAACTTTTGAGAGTCTAATTCTTATGCATTTATTTGATCTGTTCACTCCTTCAGTAATGGTTATGTTTAGGGGTGGGGTTCTGGATGAGCCATTTTTCAGAGATGCAGCTAGCTCTCTGCATCTCTCACATGGTCGCCCACTGAAGCTAAGCTGGGCTGTGCCCGGTCAGTACCTGGATGGAAGACCACCTGGAAGGCTAGGTTGCTGCCCGAAGTTGTGTTAGTGAGACCAGCAGGGGATGCTCTACCTGTGATCTGTGTGGGTTCTAATGCCCCAGTATATTGATGGGTACTCTATACTGCTCAGTGAGCTCCGTTTTTTGGATTAGACGTTAAACTGAGGTTCTAACTCTCTGTGGTCGTTAAAAATACCTGGATGTCCTTCGAAAAAGAGTAGGGGTTTAACCAAAGACTATAGAAAACACAAGACATGTCACTTGTAAACGTTTGAATGAGGAAAGTGTAACTGTCAATATGGCGAATGTAACCCCGTCTTCTAGTACAGGAGCTAATCAGCAATCGCTATATGGTGAATAAAGCCCACCTTCTAGTACAGTAGCCAATCAGCTATCGATATGAAATGACAATTCTCCTGGGGAGGGGCTCGGACCAGACGTGAGTTTCTGCAGATTTTGTGTGATACAAACATTTAAAATTAAACTAAATACACAGTTGTTGTTTAATTTATTGGTTATTCGTAATATGACATGTAATTGTAAGCTTGCCAAGTAGTTTTTCAGAATTTTATGTTTCCTCATTCAAACAGAATGGCCAAGCATACTGCCCGAGAGGTGTTTCAAAGATGGCCACTGGCCTCTGTCCATCACGGTTTATTTACCATTCCCATACCATAATTGGCTTCATCACTCCTCTTCACCAATCAGCTAGTGTGTGGTGTGCGGTCTGGTGCAATATGGCTGCCATCGCGTCATACAAGTGGATGCTGCACACTGGTGGTGGATGAGGAGATTCCCCCCCAAAAATGTGTAAAACACTTTGAGTGTCCAGAAAAGTGCTATATAAATGTAAGGAATTATTATTATTATTATTATTGTTATTATTATTGTTATTATTATTATTATTATTATTATTATAAAGTTGTACATGTTATATGAAATGACTAATTTGCCAATTCATGCAATATTTAGGTTTTCCTATGACATCAGGCTGGTTTTATTCTCAACATTCATGCAGTCCACTAGACAGATTCATCCTTGTCCAATGTCTGTTATTTTTCTCTACAAAAACTATAAATCACAAATATGTATTTCATAGTCGCTGATATCTTTTAATTTCGTCAGACATGCACTCATTAATGGCAACATCTGTTGCAATGTATTCATGGTTAGAAAAATGGGCCTGTGTGTGTAATGTTCTAATGGTGAGATGTCATTCATTCGTTCATTTTCCTTCAGCGTAGTCTTTATTTTAGAGGTTGCCAAAGCAGATTAAACCGGCAACTATTAAGTAACACACATATACTCTCACATTCACACACACATACAGTATGGACAATTTAGTTTATTCATTTCACATATACCACGTCTTTGGACTGTGGGGGAAGCACCCGGAGGAAACTTGCGTGAACACAGGGAAAACATGCAAACTTCCCACAGAAACACCAACTGGTCAAGCCAGGACTCGAACCAGTGACGTTCTTGCTGTGAGGCGACAGTGCTAACCACTGAGCCACCGTGCCGTCATGGTGAGATGTGTGTCATGCATTCTATAGATGCCATATAATATAAAGTATGTGCAAATAAATAGTATTCTTTGGAATTATTATACAGCGTTGGACCTTGACTGTTACAGTATGTACAAAAAGACATATTTATAAAAATATCTTCATTTGCATTCCACAGAAAATCAAACATGTTTGGAATGAAACGAAGTGCAACTTAATGATTTTAAAAGATTTTTTGGATGAACTATGGCTTTGAATCAATCTCCACAGGTTCCCATTTCTCTGTTTAAGGAACACGAGTGCTGTTGTATTTAAACCCTCATTAAAAGTTTTCCTGACAGATGCGGTTTCACCCCGGGTTCCGCTCCGGCATGTTTACACTCTGTCTCCTTCCCACTCAGTTCATCCAGTAACTGCAGTGGGCTGGTAGATCCTGCAGGGCTGGTAGACAATGACAGACCTTGGCAGACAGTTACGAGATGATATATTCAGACTCCTGTCATTAGTATGTATCCTTCTATGATATGCTCCTTCTCTTGGCTCTATTCAGGAAAGCCTGCCATTCTGTTGGACCCATCTTATGTTTGCACGCCTGTTGAGTGGGCTGACATTACACTTAATGAGAAACTGCCAATTTATAAGGACTCTCTGTGCGCAACCTTGATAAGGTGCAGCTGTTGCTCAGATAGCGGTTTGGATGGGCCATATCTGCTCTTAGAAGATAGGTCTGTAATTCAGACACTGTATCTTTTTATTGACTTGGAATTAGGCCATAATACTTAAATATTGTCACCCCCCTTCTTGTGGTTTTTAATCTTTGCAATTTCTGCCTGTTTGACAATGATAATAGAGAAGAATAGAAAACTAAACATTATATGAAAAGGAACTCTTTACCTGGATTTCACTTGTGTAGTCTTATACTACTGAAATGTACTGTATAACTTCAGTATTTACAATACAATACAATACAAAACTTTATTGTCAGACTTATATCTGAATTTTCCTGCAAATAACTTTTTAATTTCACTTTATTAAAACTTGGGACTCTAAATCCATGGTTAGACTTTAGTGGTATAAATTTATGATTCGACACATGACTAGGGTTCGAAAGGATGTTCATTGCCAGCCTTGTGAGGTTCTTGTAATATGAATGGTCATATAATTTCTCAACAGGCTTTCCTACTATCTTTGAACAGATTTTAATCTGGTTCATTAACTTAGTTTTTAGACTCACAGACTCGTATACCATACAGAATTACAATACTTCTGAACACTCATAAGTACAGACATAACAAAAGGTTTTTCGATGCTCCAAAAGATCTAAGACGACGCAAAAAATAGATTCTTTGTTTTATCTTGTTACACAGACTATCTAAATGATCTTTCCATGAAAACATGTTGTCTATTATTACACCCCAATACTTATATTTGTCTACCTGTCTGATTTTAACATTATGTATAACTACAGGGTTTGTAGATACATCAGATGTTGTGGACCTGAACACAAGAGCTTTTTTTACAAAATAATTTTTTATGTGATGTAAATGATGGAATGGACACACTGAAAAAAGGCAATTAAGTCATTTGGTAAAGACTTATTATGTTTTCATCAAAATCATTGAAGTCTAAAGACATCTATCAGTCTGTGTGGAATGATGAAATAAAGAAAAAAAAATGTTTTGATTTAAGCTTTTTTGAAGATATTGTAAGAACTGTATATGACCAGCACCTATATATATATATATATATATATATATATATATATATATATATATATATATATATATATATATATATGTATATGTATGTATGTATGTATGTATGTATGTATGTGTATATATATATATATATATATATATATATATATATATATATATATATATATATATATATATATATATATATATATATATATATATATATATATATATATATTTATATATATTTATATTTATATACACACACACAGTTGAAGTCAGAATTATTAGCCCCTTTTTGATTGTTTTCGGCTAGAATAAAAGCAGTTTAAAATTTTTTTAAATCCATTTAAGGTGAAAATTATTAGCCCCTTTAAGCTCTATATTTTTCGATAGTCTACAGAACAATATATACAATACATATATTTTACTTTATTTTATTATTTTTTACAAACTTGAAATTATGATCCTTATTTATTTTGGTTTATTGCATTTTAGATGAAAGGCATGACAGCACCTGCAACATAACATGAATGATGATCGCAATGTGGTATTTAAAAATAAATAAATAAATAGTCCAGAAACACAATAAACCACTCTGTTTAAATGTGGAAATATAAAGGTCAATGATAGAGCCTGGTCTCTACGAATAATCATGTCATTATTTTAATCAAAGGTGTCCATAGCATTCTCAGTTGTGCTAAATCTTATGAAATTGAAGCAAACTCTAAAACGCATGAACGTACTCAAATTTATATTAAACATTAATGACCTGACCCCCAAAATGAATTAATTATCATGTATCAAATAAGGAATCTGTAAATGTAGTTATTTTGGAGCATATCTCTCTTAATATTACAGTGATTGTTTTTACAAATTCCATTTATTGTTCTTTAAAACATGAATAACTGGCAAATTTTTAGAAATCATGACACACACTTTTTTACCAAGTACCAGTTTTCACTAGTAATACTGGCTTATTACATGCCTATTAATAAGATATTGGCTTTTTGTAAGTAACGTATGATCTTATTCTACATCCCTAACCCTACCCAATAACTAAACCCAACTACTATTTTACTAACTATTAATAACCAGCAGTTCTCCCTGTGTTTGCGTGGGTTTCCTCTGTGTGCTCTGGTCTCCCCCACAGTCCAAAGACATGCGCTATGGGTGAACTGAATAAGCTAAATTGGCTGTAGTGTAAGTGTGAATGAGAGTGTATGGGTGTTTCCCAGTGTTGGGTTGCAGCTGGAAGGACATCTGCTGCTTAAAACATATGCTGGATAATTGGTGGTTCATTTCACTGTGGTTAATAAAGTGACTAAGCCAAAAGAAAATGAATGAATGAATGAATAATGAGCAGAAATTAGCAGTTTATTGAGCTAAAAGAATGTTAATGCCTTGTTAATTGAAAAAAATGTACATAAATATTAAGAAATTGTGACCAAGTTTTCTGTATAAATCCCAATCCTCACCTGTTGTCCATATCCATGTGTTCCGTGTACCCTTATCCTCTTTGCCTTAATGGAACCCACTGTGAAAGTAGCTCCAGTGCAGTGAGAGGTCAACTTTGAGAGGGGGTAGAAAGAGGCAGAAAAAATGCAAGACTGCGCTTCTCCTCTTACCCCTAATCCTCTGACGCAGAGCAGTCACAGGTTTTGACAGGACACTGTAATGACCTAAGCTACTCTCTGTAGGGGAGGCAAAGGGGGAGGAAGGCATGTAGACCTGGATGAAGGGGGTCACAAGAGTCAGAGGAACCATTGAGTTTATGCACCACTAGGGGAAGCAACACGCCAATCGTCCCATGTGTTGACCGGCATCTGCCTTTGTGCTTCTACACAGCTTCTGCATCGTGAACTGCATGACTCAGAAAATTGCACGTTTGTAATTTTAATTCAATTAGCACTCCATCTTGATTTAGTGTTTTTTTTCGACACCTTAACTTGTGGAAAGCCTGTGTGATCCTTCCTGTCTTCTCAGGATGTGGTGTCGTTTTCTCGAGACTGTTTTTAATCTGCTCGGTTTTAATCGTCTCACTCCCCCGTAGTCTGTGGACAAAGCTGATGTGTGTAACCAAGGTGACGAGGTGCGTTCCATGCGCTTGTGTTTTAAAAACTGGCATCTCGGTGTTGACGACAGCTCTGTAAAATTACAGACACTTTAGAGCATTTGTGTGCCCTGTGTTTTTACACAACTGCTTCACACAGAGACATGCTCCCGAATCATGCAGTCTTTTGAGATGAAATCATCGGAGATGTTAAGTTATGCTTATGGAAATATGTGGATGAAACACATTCAGCAAGAGGTGGTGGGGTTTAAAACAGATCAATGCTATCTGTCATTGCACAATATATTAGCAAATTTACATAAACATGAATGCATTCATTAAAGAGTTTTGCTGAAAAGGTCGTTAAACTTATTTTTGACACTCCAATGAAATGCCACTTTAGAATTTTTTAAATATAAAAACTTATACAGTATTATGATTATTGAGCGTTTACAGCTTACTGTGAGCTTACCCAGCAGGCACATAACATCATGAGACATTAATATTAGGTTAGATATAGGTCATGATGTCAGGTGACCAAAATTCAATGTCTAGCCAGCGTTTAAGGACAATGTTATTTTGACGTCTAATAATGATGTCAAATTACGTTGATATTTGGTTGATTTTAGGTTGCGTTGTAAAGTGACCAAATTCCAATGTCCGATAGATGTCATAGTGCTAATGTCCACACAACGTCAAGGTGTAACATGATTAGATGTTGATATCTGGTTGATTTTAGGTTGGACATTAACGTCAGCCTGACGTTGGGTTCTGACGTCAACCCAATTTCATTTCCAAACAAAATCCAACATCCCCACGACATTGGGGTATGTTGGGGTACAACGTCAATATGACGTCATGTTGACATCCTGTGCCTGCAGGGTATATTTGACTGTATGATATAAAAAAGACTTTTAAAAAAAGAAAATATTATCAACAATAATTAAATTACGGAATAAAATAGATGGAAGAAAATAGAATAGAACTTTAGACAGAAAAACATAGCTATAGAAAATAAAAAAAAGATAAAGTATATATAAATTTAGATATACAATAAAGAAAACGTATATATTGATTAACACAATGTACAATAAGAAATGATAAATAAACCAAAATAATAGCTAAGTTATAATTAAATTGAAGTGGAATTAATATAGAATGTCCATGGAATGAGAAAAGTGCATGATCAGTTGGTGTGCAAAAGTGCATGAATGTGTAGATATACAATGTCCAATGTGCAAAGAAAAAAAATACCATTAAAGATGTTGCGATCAGGTTTTTTTGCCCTTGAGTCAGAGTCATTTGATTTTGAATTTCTGCTGATAACAAAACCCGATCCGATACTTTTATAATACATCCAGGATGTTCCTTATTTTTGATCTAATTCACCTTATTTTAACATTCAACAACAAATGAAGCACTTTCGTGAGGTAGCTTGAATAATCAAATAATAAATAATATAAATTCTTTACTTTTGCAATCCCAGGTTTACATATCTCACAGTTTGCTATGGCAATGTTGTCGTCATCAACTTTGTAATACCTCCAGACTGCAGACATACTCGGGTTATTGCTAGTTATTGCTAGATGGTTGCGGCCAGAAGTTAATGAGAATAATTTTTTATTATTTTTTACATTTCCCATTAGTAGTATTTTATTAACGTCTACCCCCACCCCAACCCTAAACCCAATCGTCACAGTAATGAAAAAACAGTAGTTGTACCGAGTATTCTTTGTTATTTATTAAATTACCCAATAAATCGTATTTTATTAACGTCTACCCCAACCCTAAACCCAACTGTCACAGAACTGTAAAAATATTAATAATTGTTATACAGTGTCACAAAATTGATGCTATATTGTGCATATCTGAATACTTATATATTTGAGTCCTGATCGGTAGGTAACGTCCGATTCCGATTGAGTCTGAAACCATGTGAATGGGCCTGATTATCGATCACTAGGTTTGCACTCCTCTTGCAGAATATGCAAAATGTTAATCATTTTATAAACATATTATTTTCATTTTACATAACACATTTACATATACAGGTGAAGTCAGAATTATTAGCCCCCCTTTGAATTTTTCTTTTTTAAATATTTCCCAAATGATGTTTAACAGAGCAAGTACATTTTCACAGTATGTCTGATAATATTTTTTCTTCTGGAGAAAGTCTTATTTGTTTTATTTCGGCTAGAATAAAAGCAGCTTTAAATTTTTTAAAACCATTTTAAGGACAAAAGTATTAGTCCCTTTAAGCTATATATTTTTCGATAGTCTAACGAACAAACCATCGTTATACAATAACTTGCTTAATTACCCTAACCTAGTTAACCTAATTAACCTAGTTAAGCCTTTAAATGTCACTTTAAGCCTTTAAATGTCACTTTAAGTGTCTTGAAAAATATCTAGTCAAATATTATTTACTGTCATCATGGCAAAGATAAAATAAATCAGATATTAGAAATGAGTTATTAAAACTATTATGTTTAGAAATGTGTTGAAAAAAATCTTCTCTCTATTAAACAGAAATTGGGGAAAAAAATAAACAGGTGGGCTAATAATTCAGGGGGGCTAATAATTCTGACTTTAACTGTACATCACAAGACAAAATAAGTGAATTTAGGAAAATTACTCACCCTGGCTTGGGGTGTTAATCGCTTTACCTGGATAATACGTGTTTTTATATATTATGCAAAAGTTCAGTCTTTGATTGTCCCAAGCAGTTTCACTGTTATTCTAAAAATCCTTTAGGTTTCTAATATCTTCTATTTTTGACCCCTTTGCTGAAGCAACTGTGTGAATTTGAGATTGATTTCTTTTTTACACTGAGGATAATTGATACACAACTATTAACAAAATTGAAATTATTTGCTGATGCTTCATAAGGAAGTGCAGTGAATTAGGTGGGGGGGGGGGTGCAAACTTTTTAAATGGGACAATCTGAGCAAATTAGGCTTTGTTTTGTCTACTGGGAAACAAGATTTTATGTAACTTTAAATGGGCAGTACACATGATCTTCAAGGAGAAATAGAAAAATGTACATCATCCTACTACAGTATATGATCATCATTCAGTTGAACTGCTTACCATTGTGCTCTGGAAAATCCAGGTTCAAATAGAAGGGGCTGGAAATCCAAGAATGTGTAGGACCTTTGTAACTCACGAACCAGTATCCCAAAAACAACTGTGCATAAACTTTTGAACAGGACCATCTTTACTAAATCATTAATAGTTTCAGTATTTTCAGTAAACATGTACAGTATGTGGAATAGTTTATTCAGAACTGTACTAAATTCAAAACAACATGAATTTTTTATGATGCCTCTTATTTTTCATGTTAACATTTTGGCTGTTCTGCAAGGGGTAAACTTTAAAACAACTGTATATGCGGATTGTGCTGTTGGATAAATTTTAATAATTAAATATATAGCCTGTTTTGTTATCTGTGGCCTATAATAATTCTGTCGACCCTATGCAAGCAAAACACTTTGGAAACGTGATTATCAGCTTATTTTATATTACAAACAGTTTAATTATCACCAAATATATATTAACCTTAAATTTAGTGTACATAATTCTTATTAAATAACAAAAATACTAGGTGTATGGAAAAAATCAAAGAAAAAAAAATCTGTACATAACATGTATGAGTCCGTTGCGTAAATGATTCAATGATGAAGGACTTGACTGAATGAAAGATTCAGTAAATGAATCATAAAGACACAAGTTATTTGTCATTACCATCTGCCCCAACAGTGTAATCTGCAAAAATACTCATTAAAAATCCACACCATTAAGTCACATTTTTCAGCACTATTTAACCATTAACCAGAAGAGAGTTTCCGTCAGACTATTTAGCTTGTATCCTATAGTATATCCCGTATACAACAAAAAGTAAGACATCTAAAACCATCGTGCCAGTCTCTGAGGTCTCTTTAAAACTGTGCTCTTCAATAATGGCTTCTCCATTAGTGTTTTCCTAATGAACTCTGCACAGGCGTTAAAAGCCCACCCCAGACGACCCAAGAAGCCAGCCAACATCAGAAATAGCAACACTTCTTAGGGAAAAGCCTGTCAAAACCTTCATTGTAATCCAGACTTCACACATGTGAGAGTAAACAATGAGCATTTGTGTTCAAAAGCGTATTTGCCCTTTTCTAGCAGTTTAAGTAGACAGTTTTAAACTCATGAATTCCCATCCAGTGCTAAACAGGTAGAAAAGTGTTCTCATATACTGTATATAAAGTGAGGACGGGAGGGATGATTCATCACCCTGAAGACAGGTGAAAGTGGAGGAGCAGGGTGCTGTTGAGTGCCATATTTTTTGGCTAATTGGACAGCATGAAGCATGTCCTAAAAAATGTAATGTGCGTAATGTGGGCCACCATCTAATTATTTAAGCACCAATCTTGATGTGTTTGACGCCTGAGGCTGTATGCATTAAAAATTGTAATGAAAAAGTTTGCGAGTTAAAGAAACAAAAATGAAGGCTTATAATTGTAAAAAAATGCATTATAAATGATTTAATTACATTCTGCTTTATCACATTCGGAACAGCGAGACAGACTCAAAGGTGAGGCCACACTGTCTGTGCTGTGGAAATTGATTTCCACACTAATTCTATCAATAAACAAAAGCTGGGGTGTGTTAGTCTAGCACACACATGAAGGATCTGCGAACTCACTCGCCCAATATGAGGATCTCTGCTGAATGCCATGTTGGAGTCAGTCTTCAATCCACAGATGAGATGCTCATTATTTAGAAATTTCTATGTGACTGGTGTTATATTTCTGTATTTTTGTTATTTATGTGAATTGTGGAGAGGTAAAAAGAGACAACAGCTTGACAGTAAAAGATGTCTGGGAAAGGGTTTGGCTCGATACCACAGTTAACCAGAATATAATACCTTTGTATCTAGACTAAACTGATGCCTTTTATGACAAATCAAAGGATAACAAAAATTGAAAACCCTTTTTCTAAGAACACCACATGAAACTCGGCTTTAACAATTGTTGCATATATTCATGCTTAAACAGCACATCTTAGTGTGCTGCCAATAACAAAATTGGTTTATCTGCTTCAAAACTATTTTAATAATAAAATCATGAATTGGCCCTGACAGAATCTGATGGTTTTATTTACTATTTTGTGCAGTATTATGTAAAAAAACAAACTGTGGAGTTATTTTGAGCATAAAGGAGGTGAAAGCTTGACAGAAAATAACTAGTTTGTGTATTAAAGGTTTACAATGCAAATCCAATTAGAACCTCTTCTTTGGTAAACAAAACTACAGTATCTTTCTCATAATACATCCACTAAAAGAAAATATTACTTTGTTGTAGTAATTACTTTAATGTAGTATATGTTGTATAGTACATAAATTGTCTAAACATTTGCATATTATTCTGTAATATTACTGAAATTAGTATGACTGAATAAACTGAATAAATATATTTACACACATTTAAGCAATTAATTGAATAGATTGAACGACTGGCTCAAAAATTTGTGGTCTTTTATTGTGCAGATTCTGTCTGGGCCTGAGGCAGGGCTGACAACACTTTCGTTAATTCATAGTTTGACTAATTCATACATATTTAATAGCAGCCCCTTTAGTGTAACTGCTTTTAATTTATAAACTAAATGTACAGTGCAGACCACCTTTTTAGCCAGAGGTACAGTTTGCTAATTTTCTGGTACAAAAAATGCTAGTGTTAAATTTAGTTAGCCCTCTTGAGTACTCTCTTCTGTATTTGAATCTGTACACAGTCAGAAATAAAGTTACAAAAGCTGTCACTGGGGTAGTACCTTTTCAAAAAGTTCAGTTCAATTCATGTTTATTTCTATAGCACTTTTACAATGATTGTGTCAAAGCAGCTTAACATAGAAGTTCTAGTAAATTTAAACAGTGTCAGTCCAGTTTTCAGAGTTGAAATTCAGTTTAGTTCAGTTCAGTGTGGTTTAAATTTCACTGCTGAAAGTACAAACGCTGAAGAGCAAAGTTATCGATGCGCAGCTCCACAAGTCCCAGACCAAGCAAGCCAGTGGCGACAGTGGTGAGGAACAAAACTTCACCAATTGACGAAAATGAAGGAAAAAAAAAAACTTGAGAGAAACCAGGCTCAGTTGGGCACGACCATTTCACCTCTGGCCAAACTTTCTGTGCCGAGCTGCAGTCTGGCTGCTGGAGGCTGGAGAGCACTGGACGTCCATCGTGGAGAACTGCAGGTGTAGGTAGGTTACCAACGGATGATCAGACTGGCCCAAAGGATCAATGCGAAGACTCGTTTTTCACTGTGGTCTTTCAGGAGTCAGTCTCATGCTCTCCGCTCTTCTATGACCGCTGCAGCATCAGCTCAGAATATGGTCTGGTCAAGGATTTGTACCTTTATTTCTGAGAGTGTAGGTGGGGCTGAAATGGCTAAATGCTGGTGGAGCTTTATTTAAAAGTAGCTGTTTTTTTCTGCTGAGGGTCTCTTTCAACCCATCATTAGTCATACTGAGAAAATACTGGTGTCAATACAAAAGTTAGTTTTTGAGGAACAAGTTTTGAATTGTAAGGCTGAGTAACAGCATGTTAACCTGATTTTATATTGCAGTGCCCTTTTAAATGTCAAATGATTGTTAAAAATTAATTTTGACCCTTTTTGAAAAGATTATAGTGCATCCAGAGGGTATTCATAGCGCTTTCATTTTTTCCCACATTTTTAAAGTTACAGCCTTATTCCAAAATGGATCAAATTAATTTATTTTCTCAAAATTCTACACACAATATTCCGTAATTTTTTAAAATTCAAAATAAAAAACCTGAAAAATCACATGTACCTGTACATAAGTATTCACAGCCTTTGCTCAATACTTTGTTGATGCACATTTGGCAGCAATTACAGCCTCAAGTCATTTGGAATATGATGCTACAAGCTTGGCACACCTGTCTTTAGGAATTTTGCCCATTCTTATTTGCAGTACCTGTCAAGCTCTATTAGGCTGGATGGAAGCGCCGGTGTACAGCCATTTTCAGATCTCTCCAGAGATGCTCAATAGGATTTAGATCTGGGCTCTGGCTGGGCCACTCAAGGACATTCACCAAGTTGTTGTGATGCCACTCCAATGATATTTTGGCAGTGTGCTTTGGGTCATTGTCTTCTGGAAGATGAACAGTTGCCCCAGTCTGAGGTCAAGAGCAGTCTAAAGCAGGTTTACATTCAGGATGTCTCTGCACATTGCTACATTCATCTTTCCCGCTATCATGACTAGTCTTCCAGTTCCTGACGCTGAAAAACATCCCCACAGCATGATGCTGCCACCACCATGCTTCACTGTAGGGATGGTATTAGCCTGGTGATGAGTGGTAACTGGTTTTCTCCAAAAGTTATGCCTGGCATTCACTCCAAAGAGTTAAATTTTTGTCTCATCAGAGATTTTGTTTCTAATGGTCTGAGAGTCCTTCAGATGTCTTTTGGCAAATTCCAGGTGGTGAGTGGTTTCTGTCTGACCACTCTACTATACAGGCCTGATTGGTGGATTGCTGCACAGATGGTTGTCCTTCTGTAAGGTTCTCCTCTCTCCACAGAAGAACACTGGAGTGCAGACAGTGTGACCATCGGGTTATTGATCACCTCGCTGACTAAGGCCGTTCTCCCCTGATCACTCAGCTTAGATGGCCGGCCAGCTCTAGGAAGTCCTGATGGTTCCAAACATCTTCCACTTACGGATGATGGAGGCCACTGTGCTCATTGGAACTTTCAAAGCAGAAGACATTTTTCTGTAATCTTCCCCAGCCTTGTGCCTCAAAACAATCCTGTCTCGGAGGTCTTCAGACAATTCCTTTGTCTTCATGCTTGGTTTGTGCTTTGACATGCACTGTCAACCCTGGGACCTTCAATTGACAGGTGTATACCTTTTCTAACCATGTCCAATCACTGAATTTACACCAGGTGATCTCCAATTAAGCTGCTGAAATATCTCAATAATGATCAGTGGAAACAGAATGTACCTGAGCTCAATTTAGAGCTTCACTGCAAAGGCTGTGAATACTGATGTACATGTGATTTTTCAGGTTTTTTATTTTGAATACATTTGCAACAATTTCAAAAATTGTTTTTTTTTTCACATTGTCATTATGGGGTATTGTGTGTAGAATTTTGAGGAGATAAATAAATTTAATCCATTTTGGAATAAGGCTGTAACATAAAAAATGTGGAAAATGTGAAGCGCTATGCATACTCTTGGGATGCACTGTCACACGAATGATTATTGTAAATGATTCATCATCAGTGTATGTTATTGCTAAGAAAACCTGCCTTATTATCAGTGTAATAAAACTACATTTGCTTCCTTTTGTCAAAAAGTCAAATGTCTATTTATTCAATTTGTTAACCTCATTGAGTCTCCCTCCATTCAAGTATGTGCTTTTGTCAGTCAATTCCCAGTTAATAAAATCAATTCTTGTTCTAATAATTTATCGCGCCACATGCCCTAATAATAATTTGTACAAACCTCAAACTTGTAAGACAAAATTAAACAGTCTATTCAAGAATAAATTACATTTAACCTCATTCATGCATTGCACAAAAATGGGTCACGGATGGTTATTAAAAACACTGACCATAACCTTTTACTACAATGAATCAGCTTTTCAGACGCCTTTATACATTTCCAACAGCAGTGAGAGTAAAAAAAATCCTGTTATGAATTTTCAGCTTTACCACTTCTACTGTACTTCTCTAGAACAGTTTTTTTGCTTCTCTTAATATTAATTAACTGACCTTTTTATATCTTAACTTTCTCACTTGTGATCTAATGTGTTAAACATGCAACAAAGTTGTGACATTTGCCAGTCTGTCTACTTGAGCACATTATATATTGAGGAACTTAATAGATTTATTCTCTTTGTAAAACTCAATATTGTAGTTTTGAGTCACCTTTTTTTAAAGTATGCTAATATGATATAGTTTACTTCCTAAGCAATTGGGGAATTGATATTTCTATATGCCATGAGAAGCAAACTCAGAGCAGCCAATCAGATTCTGAGCTCATTCAGCTCTGTTTCATCCTATTATAGAATCTCCAGCTCAATCTGGCTTTAATTTGTTTCAGGGAGAAGTAAGAAATGATGCACCATGCAAGAATCTCTTTGCTGGCACAAAACCATGACAACCAGGTCTCAGAGGTGAGTCTGTTCTGTTTTTGGAGAAACATCTCATTCATTCTCACTGTTCTTTGCACAAACAAATAGAAAAGTCTCAGTCACCGAATGTCTTTCTAGAGTTAAAAAGGAAGCTTTCACTGGTTGGAGTTCAGTTCTGAATGTCACAGATTTCAAACCGGCATGCTTTTAAAAACCTCCTACAGTGCCATTAGTTGCACAAAAAACATTTTGGTGAAATCATTCAAAGAGGATAACAAGACTGAAATATGGCCTTAATGGTCGCAGTTATCACTATGTGCTTTGTGTGTCTGTGGAAGCTTATGGCAACATGTCATTTTGGCTGAATCACTCCTGCTATATAGCCATGACTGAAAGGAGTGTGTGACTCAGAAACTTGTGATAAAGTGAAAGCCGTTGAACTTTTGTCGGTGTCACACTGTAATACTATGGAGAGGCACCACAAATGCACTAGAGTGAAGTATGAGAAAAGTTTATATGTGAAGAGTTATATATGGCTCAGGAGTGCAGAGTTTGTGTGAATGCTTTAAATGGATTGTCTAAGAGAGCAGAAACTTGAGTGCGTTGCATTCTTCTCAGATAAAAAATGAGGCTGGATAAATCTTTATGCTTAGTTTTCAAAAACTTAATTGATTTATTAAAAAGATTTATTTAAAGACGTTCTGCTTCTCTCATTAGCTACTGTTATGATCTCTTCAGAGAGAGTTAGTGTGGATGTCAAATAGCAATTTGATTTGTTCATAAAAATTAGTACACTTATAGTGTTATGAATGCATTTGCTATTTGTCAATTTAGATAAGTTTTAATGAAAGAGCACGCTGTTACTGAAAGAGAACATTTACATTTTAATGACAAAAATATATATTTAATAAAATTGCCTAGCATGTAACATTGTTAAAGTTGATGTGCATTTATAATTTTGTGCAAGTGTAATTTGCAATTTTACGTTTTGTGTGGTACATGGGCCCAACAACAGGTGACTGAGAATTTTCCAGCCATAAACATATTTTTTGTAAGTGAGTGAAACTGAATGTACGTTATATCCTTAACCGCTTAAAAAACATAATTGTTGTTGGTATTATTATTTCTAATATTTTGGTTTATTTATATAACATTAAAATTACTGATATGTATTTCTAAAACTGTAAACTACAGAGCTTTCTATAGCATTTATATATAGCATATAGACTTCTTTAAGTAAACAATAAAACAAACTTTATTGGAGGACATTTTAAAACAAAATTTTACCACGGTGCGGGGGTGGTGCGTAGATTGCTTGGCTACTGTTTTCTCAGAGGATGACAAGCTGACACATTGCTGCAAAAGTTTTTTATGGAGAAAATTAAAAGCACTGCAGTGTTTACGTGCTCTGTGTTCATCTGAGATGATGAAATGTATATATACTATACAAAGTATAAAGCTGATCGGTCAGTTCTTGTCATGTGACTCGCTGTGCGCGAATTATGAAAACTTGAGATGTTTAAACTGGGTGCCACGTGTGTGTTGCTCTAAATATGCGTGCCTCCATTGGAAATAACAAAACGTGAAGACACCATATGTGAACGGCTGCCGTCATTTGCGATCTGCACCAGTTGATCTTCTTTCACAGGCATGCTGAATTCACCTGATTTGTTGACAAATGGGTTGCGAATCCATTGCTTGGCAGTTTGTGGGTTGTTCACTGGGCATATTCCCCTTAGCTATGAAACTTTCCAAAGTTCCCACTTAATCATTTTGCTTGATTGTGGGTTAAATTTTGGCACTCAAATGACTGAGATTTAACTGAGAGAATGCGGTCATTTTTCAAAATAAAAACTAATGTGCTACTTGCAGGTTTTTTTTTTTATCATTTACTATGAGTTTCTAAAGAAAAAAAAATCTCAACCATATATTCAATGCACATAAGATTTGTGGGGAAGACCTTTTGTTAACTCTTTCCCTGCTTTGACTTTTTCATCATCCATGCCATGGTCAGAATTTTCCAGCTATACAAACTTTCACAGTATATATTAGTGTGCACTATCATGCATCTTCTGAAATAGTACAGAATCTTTTTATCCAGAAACAAGGTATAGAAGCAGTTTTAAATTTATGATCATCAAAACTTTAACAGCAAAAAAAAAAAAAAACAACTTCACAAAATGAAATATGAAACTCACAAACAGGTACAGAATATGATAGTTTTGGAGGTGCTGATTGACTTGATCTCCTAGTCTATGTTGTTTATGTTTGACCATCACTCCAATCTTCCAATCTTGAAATACAGTTTGACTTGCAGTATATTTTTTAGATGCATGAAAGCTCTGTTCCTTCTTTTACACTGTACAGTATGTTGTAAAAGATATAATGCATTGCATGTATTGCATTGTGATATGCACAAAATAACTAAAATAGTCTATGGCGCCATGGCATTATATATTATTTTATTATAATTTATTGCACAGAAATAATTGATAAACGTTTTCCTCATTAGTTTTAAAGGGATAGTTCACCCTAAAATACAATTGTGCCATCATTTACTCAACCTTGATTATTTCTTTTTTTTAATTTATTTATTTCTTTTTTGAGGGAAACTTGTAGCCATTGACTTTCCAGATTCCTTTCTTCAAAACATCTTCTTTTTGGATTGTAGCAGAAAAAAGAAAATCATAAAGGTTTAGAACCACTTGAGGGAGAGTAAATGGTGAGTGAATTTTCATTTTTGAGGGAACAATCCCTTTAACACTTCTCCTGATTTAGTTTTATGATCCTCTCATAATAAAAGTCATTTGAATGTTGAAGTTGAACGACACAAGGGTGAGTTAACGAAAGCATCATTTAACTTTTGAGCGAACTATCCCTTTAAAAGAAGATGGAGAGAGAGGAAGGGAGGAAGCGGGTGGCCTTTATGGCCTTCGCCTGGGGTGGACATGCTCTCCAGTACGTGTCTCCATGTCCCTATACCTCCCGCTTGGTCCCCTAGAGATGCGCTTAGGTCCCCTTCCCCCCCTCTCCATCCACTGTTTGGCGCCGCTGGCCATAGCTGACTTTACAAGCAGCTGGCCGTGATGTGGAACAAAGCACTGTGGAAAAGAATTAGAAAAAAGAAAAAAAAGTCCTCCTCTTATCTCCCTCTTTTTCTCCGCTGTCCCCTCCGAGATTGGAGGAAAGGGAGGGGTTGACCGATTTAACAGCTGCTAGGTAATGCACTTAGAAAGTCATTTGTTAAAATCTAATTGATGGCTATGGCTGTACCTTCAGTCATGGTGGTGTTGAACTGCAGCAGATGTTGGCGGTCTGTCAGAGACCTCCACCCTATAGTCAAGGTGCTTCAGCTGCACAGCACATCCACAAACACACAGCACATCCTATGCACACCACACATATGCTTGCATTGAGCTGACCATAGAATTAGTTAGATAATTCACTATTGGCTTTTGCCAGTATTGAAATGTGAATCAAGTACTTAAAAATTGTAGATTTCTTTTATAGAGAAGATACAGACCATTATATAAAATAAAGATACTCAGTTATGCATTGCATTTATTTAATGCTCAAGTAGCAGTATCAAATTTGAAAGCATTTATGCTGCTTAACACTTTGTAAAAAACAAACAAACAAAAAAAATCTGTGATTGAACTTTCATTAATGAACAGAATTGTTGTTCAAAATAACACAATTTATTTGAAATGGAAGTCTTTTGTTATATACAAGGACCAAGAAATTCACCAAAGATAAACAAGAAAACATTAGCAATGAAAAGACACAGACAGTTATTTTTGAAGCTTACCTTATCATTGGGAAATAATAGAAAAGCTTTTTGAAAACCAATGTAGATGCTGAAGAAAAGTCCTGCAGGAAACGAGTAGATGTGGGGTCTTTGTTATCAGTTGTGTCCAAGAAGATAGAATTTAAGTTAAAGGACACCTATAAGATGAAAATCTACTTTTGGAAGCTGATTGTACAGAGCTGTGTGTAGGTATAGTGTGTCCTCAGTCATATTGGAGTGATAGAAACATAAGAAGTCTCTCTTTTTTATTTCCTGCTGTTGAAATAGGATCCAAATCCCAGCAATTTTTGAGGCCCACCCCAACATGTTATAGAAGAGTGGTTTCCCCACCCACCGAATTGATTGACAGGCACGTATTAACATGTCTTTGTAGTAACAGATATACACATGTCTAAAGAACAGGATTTGCAAAGAAACTGGGATTAAAAGATATTTTCCAACTCTCTGTGATTAGCTGCACCTCAAGAATGAGTTTTACAGTCACATCACTAGGCCCACACGGAATCTGCGCGCACAGATTTCCACAGATATTTAGCCCATCATTGATTCTGTTTATTTACTTGTGTAAATGTGTGTAAATTTATGTTTATTCAGTTTTTTAAATTAATTTCAGTAATAATATTGACATATGAAAATGTTAATATAATTTATTCACAATACAGTTTGTAAAGTAATATTTTCTGTCTTTTAGTAGATATATTATATAGAAGACTTGCTTTGTTTACCAAATAAAGTGGATCTAATTGGATTTGCATTGCAAACATTAAATACAAGTTAAAAAGGTATTGCTTTTTAGTTCATATATTAAGATTTTAGTTATGATACTCCCAAAATAATTCCGCATAATCCACAGATCTGGCCCTACACGTCACCTATGATGAAAATAATCAGCTGTTTGGACAGAACTGTGTGTAGGTATAGTTTGTCCACAGTCATATTGGAGTGAAATAAAGATAATAAGTCTTTTTTATTTTTTACTTTCTGACGTTACAAATATGATCCAAATCCATCCAATTTTGTCTCCACAGTAACGCGTATAATCATATCAGCAAGACGGGACATGTGCAAAGAAACTGGGATTAAAAGATCTCAGCTCTCTGTGATCAGCTGCACCCCAAGAATGAGTTTTATAAGTTTAAGACATTTTCAAAATCACATGTTTGTAATAAAGACAGTAAATCGCTACGTACAGTAATTCATCACCACAGCTGCATAGTGTCAGTACAATTATAAAAGAAGACACTTCAATCTCAGTTCATGGACTTAAATCGGGTTTATTGTGTACATTAACATAATGGATGTCCATACAGCAGTGGAAATTAACGTGTATCTTGTCACCTTTGCCATGCAAAAACCAAAAAAAACCTGAATGTGTGTGTGTGTGCATAAACTCATCGTTTCATCGTTGCAGAAAGGCTTGAATTAACTCCACAACAAATACATCAAATAGCCATTGGGAAAGTTTTTACTGTAGTAAGGGAGATCTGCTTAATTTTTGTCTGTCACCCTGCTGCTTATATGAGAGACTCAGCTCTGATACGCACGTGGGAACGGTGGGTGGGGAGAACCAGCTCATTTGCATTAAAGGCACAGGCAACAAAAACAGCTACAGTGTCATAACAGCTTAAATTTCCAATTTACAAAAAGGTACAATAAATAATCTGATGGGTATTTTGAGCTGAAACTTTACAGACACATTCTGGAGACAAAAGACTTGTCTTAAATCTTGAAAAAGGGGTAAAATAGGTGCCCTTTAAAACATTTTTAAAACTGTATGTTGTTCATTAAATTAATTAAAGACAGTAAAATTGCTATGTTATTCAAAACTGCTGAAATTAGCACAGCCGCATAGAAGCTTTACAAGTAAAAGTGCAAAAACTGTGTAAAGTTAAATGTGTGTGTAGCGCAAACTTTATAAAGGCTCATTATGTTGTAAACTCGTCAATGCAGAAAACGATGCATCGCTGCATCGTTTGCTTGAATAAACTCCACCACAAATATATCAAATAAACTTACTTGCTATATTTGACTCATAATTTGAATCTGTAATCCATAAATTAAATCCTGAATCTGCTTCATCCATTTCTGTTTCTATCACTGTGCTGTTTATCTGATATGACACAGTAGAAGCCGACACGCATGTGGGAATGGTGGGTGGGGAAAAACAGCTCATTGTAAATAAAAACACAAGCTACAAAAACAGTTACACTGTCCTCTGGGTCTGAACTGGGCATATTGAGGAGGGTTTAATAAGTTATCTGATGGGTATTTTGAGCTGAAACTTTAGAGACATTCTGTAGACACCAAAACTTCTTTTACATCTTGTAAAAGGGGGAAAAATATGAGCCTTTTAAAATCAAATTATGTAAATAATTCTTGTTTAGTGGTCACAAGCAATCCACTGAATAGTGGGTTTCACCACCTTGAGCCACCTATTGATTAGCCAACTAAAAATTTGAAATTGGTGTGAATGTAGTGTTTGTCAGTGATTCACTTAGCTTTTTTCTAGTGTGAAAGCACCTCAAATTGAAAACTTTGAGTCTGGATGGAGGATCTGTAAAATGTAAAGATCCCTGAGCTATAGAGAGTATGACCGTTAATACAGTACAGTACCTATTGAAGACATATTGAGAGTGTCATTGAGTTCATAGCTTGTGGCTGTCTTCCACCCTTCATGACTGTCACCGCTTTGTGTGTTTCATTTGCACCTCTCAAACTGAATGCCCGGGTCTGTCCTAAAGAGACATTTACCTGATGATCAGAACAGCAGCTGTGTTCTCACTTAGCTCAGTTTGTGTTATAGAGGTGTGCGAGTTAACATTAGCGAGCCCATTTGAGCAAGGGCCTGGTGGCATCAAAAATGCGCCCACGGTCTGCGGACTCCACCGGCGGGCACAGCGAAAATCATTTCACATCAAAGCAATCACCAGCAGAGCCCGAGGCGCCGTTCTCACCAACAGAACTGTGACACGCCAGGCACCATCGCAACACACTCAATCTCTCCTCTCGCTTCCCAAAACCAGGCTGTCACCGGCGGTCACACATGCCTAGCATTAAACACATGCTCTAACACATACACACTCATGCAAGTAAACCCTCCCCTCTCTCCTCTATCAGCCCCATGGAACGAGTGGCTAATTACAAACCTTACTTCAGGCAATCTGGAAGCTCTTGCCCTCCTCTGAAACCTCCGTGGCCTGCTGCACCATGAGCCCGACCCGCAGGGAGATGGAGAAATGGAACTGTCAGCCTGGGTGCTATGCTGACACTCCGGGTGCAAATAGGATGAAACTCTGCATCCTCTCCTGGGAGGCTTTACACATAAGGTGTGTTAGCCTGATGCTTGTGATTGCTGTGTTTCAGGGGGAAATGAGTCGATGCATATCGCAGCAACTTCGATGACCTTCTTCTCGCGTGAATTTTTCTTATTATGCACAGAGTAACATAAAAATCACGTCGAGGACTTTGGCATTAAAACTTTGTGTGCATCCAAGTTTATTTGACATCAGTTTGTTGATAGTTTCTCTGAATCTACTTAAAAAGGTCTAAAGCAAAAGGATATTTCTATGTGAAAACCACCAATTTGGATAGAAATCTTTGGTGATTTATATATGATGAGTTTATTTCAGAATCATTCCAAAGATTCAGATACAATTAGCTTTACTGGCATGGTGAAAGGAATTTTTCACCCTGGTCATACACACCAGTTGTGGGATGAAACAGCATGGTGTCGAAAAGCTTATGTCACGCTGACATATCACAAATGTGGCTCAGTGAACTGAGTTGGTGTGACCAATTTCAGATGGACAAAATGAGTGCAGAGATGATAGTACCACCAAACAGACAGTAAGCGCTAACCATGCTACTTTAATTCTGCTCTACAGAAGCAGGGTTGATGATTCCTGCACAGAGATATTGAAGAGTGGTACAAAGTTGTTGAAATTAATTTGAATAGCTTCAACAAACCATCTCTTAAGCAGCAACAACAACAAAAAGGCTTGCTGGATTATGTGTTTTGAAGGTATTGTAATGTGTATTTATGACCCGCATTTATTGTCTATGGCCATACACCCAAAGCGCTTTACAATCATGAGAGGGGTCTTCCACACCACCACCAGTGTGCAGCATCCACTTGGATGGTACAACGGCAGCCACAGGACAATGGTGCCAGTGCGCTCATCACACACCAGCTCTTGGTGGAGTGGAGAGACAGTGATAGAGCCAATTTGGTACATGGGGATGATTGGGAGGCCATGATCGTAAGGGCCATGACTTTGGCCAAGACACAAGGGTTACACCCCTACTCTTTTATGAGAAGTGCCATGGGATTTTTAATGACCACAGAGAGCCAGGACCTCGGTTTAACATCTCATCCGAAAGACAGCACCCACTGACAGTATAGTGTCCCCTTCACTTTTACTGGGGCATTAGGACTCACACAGACCACAGGTTGAGCACCCCCTGCTGGCCTGTCTAACACAACTTCCAACAGCAACCTAGTTTTCCCATGTGGTCTCCCATCCAGGTACTGACCAGGCTCAGCCCTGCTTAGATTCAGTTAGTAACCGGTCTTCAGCTGCAGGGTGATATGGCTGTGGCTAACTGACCCAAGTGAAAAGATTCATGTTTATCTCTATAGCACTTTTACAATGTATACTGTGTCAAAGCAGCTCAACATAAAAGTTCTAGTAAATTGAACCGGGCCGGTATAAGATTCTGACGGTAAGATAACCTTGGATAAAAATATCACGGTTTTGCGGTATTGATTACTGATCTAAAATATGTTCTTTTTAAATGTTTGGGTAAAAAACTAAAACTTTTTTTCCCATTTGAACACAATATATTTTATTTTGAGAAACATTTCAAATATTTTGGAACAGTAAACATGTCAGGCTAAATGATTCAAATGAATTTTTGACTTCTGTTGTCTTTATTTGTTTCAAAAACAGATTGTTTTTACAATTTAAAATGACATCTTTGGATAACTTTTCTGCTGGAGATACTGCTGTCCTAAAAAAAGAAAAGAAATTGTACACATACCTTTGTTATGGTATTGCAGAACATTTTGACTTTTTTAAAACCTTGACTTTTCCAAACCGCGGTATACCATTAAAACGGTTATCGTCCCATGCCTAGTTCAGTGTGGTTTAAATTTCACTGCTGAAAGTCCAAACACTGAAGAGCAAATCCATTGTTACGCAGCTCCACAAGTCCCAAACCAAGCAAGCCAGTGGCGAGAGTGAACAAAACTTCACCAATTGACATAAGTGAAGGGAAAAAACATTGAGCGAAACCAGGCTCAGTTGGGCATGACCATATCTCTGCATATATATGAATATATATGCAGATATGAATATTAATTCATGACATATACAGTATGATGAGGCATATGCTTGTATATCTATAACTGGTAATCCTCTGGTAATGCAAGTGTCCCAGGGTTAAGAATAAGGCTGCAAGTATAATTATTGTTTTAATAGTATTTGTAATTTTCATATTGCAGAGAGGTACGTTGATATGTTGCATTGTTTGGTTGTTTATTTAATTTTGTTCAATCATTTTGTGCCTTAATATCTTTAGATCCACCTCCCCAGTAAGTTCTGTTCTGCTATTGGCTAGTGTAGCCCAAAGTTGAACCTTTAGCTGAAAATGAATACTAATAAAGGAAGTCGAGACGAGAAGAAAATGATGACAGCCATTAACAACATTTATGTTTCTTTATTGAACCAGATAAAACCCCATTGAGATCAAGATCTCATTTACAAGGGTGACCTGGCCAAGGGGTCTGCAGCACATGACTTATGAAAAAATTTAAATAATACAAATAATAATAACAAATAAAAAGTAAAGAGAATATAAAAATACAGTTTGGTTATTCAGCTATACCACATTACAATATGTAACAAACACATACATTGAGAAATGGACTGTTGTTGTTTGTTACAAAGGATAGAGCAAAATGATTTAATTTAATTAATGAGCTCAGACAATTTTTTGTTTAAACTAAGAGTCTTCCAGGATGAGGGGGCGGCATGACTAAAGGCTTGCTTCCCTGTTTCAGTTTGAACCCAGGGAACAGTCAAATTTCACTTGAACAAAGGGCATACTGGCTATTGACCTACAGTATATGAAGAAGGGAACACAGGTATAAAGGTGCCAGACCCAGAAGAACCTTGTAGACCAGAGTCATCCACTAGGTGCTTTAGAATACAGTTCACAATGGTGAGTTAGTCTATGACAGCCTGTAACAAACCTCAGAGCGCTATGATAAACAGAGTTTAAAGGCTGAAGACATTTGGTTGAGGCATTCCTAAATGAAACATCACCATAGTCAAGCAATGGTAAAAATCTTGCAGACACTAAATGTTAATGAGAATGTCAATATCTGTTGAGTTTTTTTTAGCCATTCAGAGTGTTTTAAAGTATAAATGTTTGCACCTTCACCTAGTTTTTTTAAAACCCAAATTAGTAGAATAGAAAGATGTTTAAAACCTGTTTATATGTTTATGAATTTTTTGTTCATTATCATTATTACATTAGTAAAAGCTTTATTCCGAAAACAGCTAATAACAATATAATTTCTTTAGGTAAATGTTATATTATAGGAAATATTGTTATCACAATACTCATGGACAAAATCACATATCACATGTTTTCTCAGTATCATGCAGCCCTAGTTATGAACCAAAACAACATTGTATGAACACAGTCCAGTGTGGGCAGAGGGAGGGGGATCAGTCGAACTGTGTGGTTTTAACCAGGCAGTCAAACCACTGGAAGCACCCTAACTAAATTAAATGGTTCAGTTATGTGACTGCTGCCACTGTAGCTTTACCAGCTTTTGATTAGTGATGTAGCACAGCCTCACAGTGCTGAAACACCTGTATGTAATGTCACATTGAATGGAGGAAATCAAACACACTCTGGTCTCTGCATTCATATTTTAAATCTATTTATTATCTGCTATTTGTCGTGTCTCTGTAATTCTGTTCCTAAAACAAATTCCTCGTATACAGTATGTGAACATACCTGGCAATAATGCTCTTTCTGATTCTGATTCTAATTCTGATTCAAATGTAGCACTGGAACATTATTCTCTGTGAATCGGTTAGTCTTAAATGATCCTCTCTCTCGTATGTGCTGTTAGCACCCTGAAGTGTAATGTATTTCACTTAATTACTTTGTGATGGTTAATGATGATTATGTAGCATTTGAATGTTCATTCAGACAGATCTTCTAAATATACAGATTTGAAAATGATTAAAAACATGGCATTTAGGTCTAGTTTTAAAGGATCATATTAGTTCATCATTATGTCTATTATTTATGTATTTGTTTGATTGAATTTAGTTAGAGATAAATGATTATTTCTAAATTACAAAACGAATGAATCACATTATTTGAAGCCAAAGAAGTACAGCAAACTTTTATTTGCTAACAAAATTTTAGTTGCTATTTTTACTGGTTTGTTCTAACTAAGCTTATTTTTTTCTATCAAAACTAAGCGTCAGAGCACTCTTTTAAATATTGGATGATTACATTCATGATGTGTATATATTCTCCTTACTGTAGTAAAAACAAAAAACAACGACACATTCTCAAAACTTTGGTCTGTTTGTAATTTAACGACTTCCCATCATGTTTATTGTGAAGCTTTACAGTGTCAAACCAGCTTCCCAACACTGCGAACACCCACTACGCTACTTCTGTCTGCCATCAATCATGTACAACCAGGCTTCAGAAACCTCATTTTTAACAAGTGACCAATGGGAGACATTTAAATAGCTTTTACCAGAGGGAGACCAGCGGCAGAAGATGAAGATGATGAGACTCTGATGTAATGAACTGTCTCTGAATTAGCGCAGTCGCAAGCAGGTCAGCTAGCATTTATGTGCATGAACAGTTGAAATCCGAAGATCCGTGCCTATTCAAACCAAGGGCCACTTCGCAAAGACAAAAATATAGAAATAACAATATGAAAATAGGCTCATGATGCCCTTGACTGAAAGTGAAGCTCAATGTAATCTTTTAAATAGTGGTGTAAATGACTAGAGGCTCTTATTTACCTCCGGACAGTAGACAGCTGGTTTGACAGGTGCTGGCAGCAGTGCTACGCCTGCATAATCACTGTCCGACTGCTTCAGTCACACTTTGGGTTTGCGGAGAGCCCTGTCAGACACTGCTATGGGCTGTCACCATGATTGCTTTTGTCAAAGTAGACATCGCTAAGATTCCTAGATAATGATAAGCTCTTTGAAAT
The DNA here is from genome assembly GCF_903798145.1 of Danio aesculapii. Lineage (NCBI taxonomy): Eukaryota > Metazoa > Chordata > Actinopteri > Cypriniformes > Danionidae > Danio > Danio aesculapii. Next base: position 24,357,378 of record NC_079447.1, on the reverse strand, counting down.
CCCAGCGTGTCTGTGTCGTCTGACAGACCAAAGATACGGTCACTGGTGATTTTGTACAGTCAAACGCATTTGTTAGCTTATATTTTGTAGGTCGGGGGCCAGCAGGATGAACGCCATTTTGTGTTATTTTAAACCATTAGTCTAAGTTTTCAAATCTGGAAGGAAGTTTTGAACATAATGAGAGAGAAATTAGACAGCCGAGGTTGTCTTACAGCACCCTGGTCTCTTGCTGCGGGCTCTGGCTGTCATTAGGAGCCCAGTAGTCGCGCTGGTCACCCTGTTATTAGCGCTCGTCTGATGATCTTTCCGCTAGTTTTACCTCACGATTCGGGTCCTCTCTTCTCTGTGGCTTTGGTGAGGTATCATTAGCCATGCTGAACTACTGACTTCAGTTCTGTGATTGACAGCCGGGTCGAGTCGTCTGGAGGTTTTTGTATCTGGCGTCGGCGTGCTACCTGCCGCTAATGGCAGCGTTCCCCAGACGAGGGCTCCTGAATTAGCATCTGCCAGTCTGGGAGCGGGTTCGCGCTAATCAGTCTGGGATGGGGAGGAGAAGGAAAGGAAGATTTAAATTACATCTTTTGCAGTCAACAGGAGGAGCACATGAAAGCGGGGTGTCCTGCCATCTTATCAAAAGACTGGAAGGCTGGAGATCAGTTCTGACAGAAGCGCGCACACCTCCGAGACTTCGCGAGCACATCACCAATTAGGTTTCTTTAATGATTTCTTGTATTAATAATAAATGGCTTGAGTTTGGGGAGGGTGTGTGTCGAGTATGTATGTGTGTGTGTTACTTCATGCGTATGGGGCTGAGTTTCATAATGGTGTCAATGACAGTTTGTGGTGTTTGTGGTTACCCCTCTGTCCTAATGCAAAAAGCTGTTAGAGGTCTCGAAGGAAACTGACTCCACATTGGTTTTCAGCTGGAAATCTGAAGAGTAGACGATCACGAACTGCTGAGGTGGATGTCGGGAAGCTGGGGCTGCTTCTGTAAGATGTTTTCCTGGAAAAAAATGGTGCCACAGCTGAAACTAGCTTTTGTTGTGACCTTACAGAAAACATTAATCATTTTTTTGCTGAACACCTGGTTGTTGGCGCGTTTTGTAGTGCATTATTATTATCATGATTAAAGACGAACACAGAGGGCCTAAATTAGATGAGGATGAAGATGAAGAACCCATATGAAGATGAGGAAGAGAAAAATATTAAATACTGGTGTGTGGGTTTTGTAGAGTTATATAAAAGGAGAATCTTCTTTTAGAGCGTTATTTGGAAAAAAAGTAGGTCGGCTTGGATTAGTAGATGAATTTGTTTATAAAAGTTTCCTTCAGTTAACAACTGAATGGACTTGGGAAAACAGCATTTTGGAAGCAGCTTGCATTAATATCTGGATTTTTAACCTTTGTCTGATCATCTTTTATCTTTTTTAGACTCAAGGAATATATTCCTCTCTGTTCAGTGTCTAGCTAAACATATTTTTAATTTTGAATCTCCTTGGCTCATAGCCATGCGATATTATGCAAATATTGTGCAAAGAACAGCACTTGTACCGCCTCTTGACCCTTTACACTTGTGCATTACTTCGCCCACATACAGCGACACTCTACAGTTTGACAAATTTTGTTGCTGTTGGAAAACATAATGTACTTTTGCTGCTTTTTTTATAGTTGAGAATGTAGTTGTTTAGATTGCAACTATGCAGTGTATTTATAAGGATAGTGCCTATATTAAATATTTATAGCCTGTCTGAGCAGGCCAAAGAAAGTTATGGTGGTTGACGTTCTGCCATAAGATGGCGACAGAGACAGCATAATAAGTCCTTAAAGAGAGAAAAACATAGCATTTTCTCAATGTAAATTACAAACTACAGCTGAAAAAATCATAATAAATCAGGTAAGGGACATTCTAAGTCGATCTCTCTCTTTTGTATTTTGTAGGGCTGTATTTATACCACAGAAACTGGTAGTGTTTGTGTTGCTTTGGCATTTTTGGGGTTAATTATTGTGATATTCTGATTGCAACAGAGAAATACTGGGAAATCGCTGTAGATTGAGGGCATTTCATGCCATTCAGCCATATAATCTTAAAATGTGAGCAAAAATTACCTGTATTGTAATCTCTTTAAAGGTATAGAATCATTCAAATACTAGCTCTAAAGTGACGTTTGTGAACTGGCTATGGTTTCTGCTGTTCTGGCGGTCAGCTGCAGATGTGAATGAACAGCAGAAGAAAGTAGTTCCCCGTGCAAAAGGGTTTTTGAGACTCAGTGTTTGATTTTTCTACTTTATACACATGATTATGCCTTCAAACTGTTGTATAAACGCAACATCACACTCATAACAGTGCGATATGGCTGTATATCGTCAATGGTGGGGGCACTAAGGTATTTAGCCTGCAAGCTTCGAGCCAACGCACACCACCCACCAGTGCAGATATACAGTCATATTGCACTGCTACTTGTGTGATATTGCTCATATATAGATATCTGGTGTCCTGGAGGAAACTCACTCGGACTCTGGGAGAATATAAAAACTCTGCATAGAAATGCCAACTGGCCCAGCCAAGACTTGAGCCAGCAAGCTTCTTGTAGTCAGGTGACAGTGCTAACCACTGAGCCACCGTGCCGCATAAAATATAATTAATATAATAAAATAAATAAATAAACAAACAAAAAAGATAATTTTGTGATATATTGTGCAGCCCTAGACTGAACCTTATTGTCAAGTCATATTTTATTTTTATTTTAAATCATTACATGCAAATTTCTAAAAGCAAACACGTGACTTTGTCTCTCATCTGGTCTTTCATACCTAACAAAGCATTGATCTGGCAATTCTGAAATGCCAGAGCCAAAGCCTGTCATCACAATGATTGGCTGCTGTGACCTCCAAGATATGTCTGACATTCTGTTTGCTCCCAGATGTTTGCTGCTGATCACTAGCCAACATTGTCCACTTCTAGTTTCATTGCATTTTATCCACATGCACAAAACGGTAACCATAATTTAGTGTAAATAAAAAAAACAGTTGTATAAGTATCAGGTTCCTCAGAAGTGATCATTTTGTCCTGCTAAACACATAAAAAAGTTTCTTAAATTGCGAATTTGTGACAAGTAAAATAGCAATTTGACCTACCGACACATAATTTTTGTACAATATTTCATTGGCCACACTCTTCTGTTTGCATAATTGAAAGAGTTTATGAGCTTAGAGAAATTATCTGCTTGGGATGCCCTCTGGGTGATTTGTTTTGGCGAGAAGTGTTTCTATGATGCGTGGATGTGACCATGGCGTGTCGACTTGTGGAGGCCACGGGGTGAGTTGATGTGATGTATTGAGTAAGACTGACCTTGGGAAGGGTCTGGCTCTCACTTCACAATGCTCTGACCCTGCTCTCTCCCCAATGTTGGCTGCCATTATAACAAGTCCGTTGAAAAATGACTGGATAGTCGGTGTAGTGCAGTACACGTTCTCATGCTGGACATATTCAGTACAGGGCCCTTCAGTGCAGTACACATGGTTCCCAAATGAATACAGTGTTGTTTTAACCATGCAGTGCACGTTTGGAGTTTCCCCCTTAGGATGGAACAGTGTTGTTTATATCTACATACTATGGTGTTGTGTACATTTCTGAAAATAACACAGAGCGAGTGGCTGCTGCAGGATAAGAACAGACATACGCATTACTGTTAATAAACAGTTGCTTGTAGCTTGTGGTTTTTCTGTTGATTTGTGTATTTGAGTAGTATTTTTGGATCTTAATTTCTGCTCTGACGTATTTTGATGTTGAAACGTTTAGTGAAATTACTTTTATTGACACTTTTATTGATTTATTTAGGGTTGATCATAAATTACTGTACAAAGGGGGCGTAATAAACTGCCTATTGGGTCACACTTTATTTTGATGGTCCGTTTGTTGAATTTAAGTTACATTGCATCTACATGCCAACTAATTCTCATTAGATTAAAAGTAGACTGTTAGCTTGGCGTAGGGTTGGGGTTAGTGTAAGTTGACATGTACTTGCAAAGTTTCTTATAGTCAGTTAAACCAAACTGAACTGAGCTAAACTGAACTGAATTTAAACACTAAAACTGAACTACACTGTTCCAATTTACTATGACCCTTTATGTGAAGCTGCTTTGACACAATCTACATTGTATAAGCGCTATACAAATAAAGGTGAATTTAATTGAATTGAATTAAATGGAGCAGTACCAACAGATATTAAGCAGACAGTCTACTAATACTCAAATGGACCATCAAAATAAAGTGTTACCGCCTGTTGTTTTTATTCTATAATTTTACTACACAACTGTAGTGTGTGTTGCTGTGTTAGTTTTATTAATTAAAATAATTAATTCATGTATTAATTGGCATTTTGTTGTAGTACTTTAAGTTGTTTTTGTGTGGTTTTAGTTGACTAAAATCTAACTGGTTTTGTTAAACTGTAATGTGTAATAAATGAAATCTTTCTCTAAACATTTGAAACTCATATACTTCTGAAATAAACATATTCTATTATTTGAGTGATATTAAAGTTACAGTACAGCCACAAATTTACCTGTTGTATTAAATAAAACCACTAATGATAAAAAAAATAACACGATCCTATATATCCAGTAAAAGACCTTTGCATTCTTTATACTATACTGTATGTTTTATGTTTTGAAGCAGACATATGGTCACACTTTATTTTGATGGTCTGTTTGTTGATTTTGAGTTACATTGCATCTACATGCTAACTAATTCTCATTAGATTACAAATAGACTGTTAGGGTTAGTATAAGATGACATGTGCTTGCAAAGTTTCTTATAGTCAGTTAAATGTCTGTTTAGCTGCAGTATCAACAGATATTAAGCAGACGGTCTACTAATCCTCAAAGGGACCATCAAAATAAAGTGTTACCAGACATATTTGTTAAAAGAAAGAGGTTAACTCTCACTACAGCTACTAAATTGCTGTAATGAAAACAGTGCATTTTAATATACTGTTTTTTGTTTTATTATGACTGCTTTAACTTTAAGACCTATTGCATGGATATAATATCAATACACATTTAGTATTTTTATAACTGTTTGCGTAGAGTTTAGCTTCCTAAAACATTTTAACAAATTGACTAAATGTCCTATGTCACAACTGAGTTTGAATGTATGCACATAGAAAACTGTTCAAAATTGAATTAAGGTTTATGTTATAGGGATATTTTAAATTTATGCATGTATTTGCTGTTCTTTATCCCCAGACATTGACATTTTATAATTGTTACGGTTATATCTAAACTATGAAAATAGATAAAGTGTTTGTTTCAGTGACACAAACAAGCTCAATTTGAGCACAAATTAACGACACTAGTTTTGTGTGATTTAGAGGAAATAGGGGGGAGAGGGATGTCACGGCTCCCAAAATATTTTGGTTATATCTAAACGAGGAAAACAGATACTGTGTTTGTTTTAACAGCACAAATCGAGCACAAACAACCTGTGCTGATTTGAAGTCATTAGAGCAACATCGGGTGGAAAGTGACGCAACAGGGTCAAAAAAATAATGCTTAATATCTCAGACCCCAAACCAGCACAAACGTTCATTTTTTTCAGCACAAATTAGCACAAATGTAGCATGAACGAATGGCATGAAGTGCCAACTTCACTGAGGTATTGCTTATTTATGTTGCACCAGGTAGAACAGTTACAGTTTAGATATATGAGATGTATTTTTCTGCAGTTATCTAGATGTCTTGTTTTCATGTTGTAAAAAAAAACATTCTCCAATGGATTTAGCACTGTATTTTAAAACATTGTTTGTTATTCCCTCTGCTGTACTGAGAACCTACTAAACCAAAACTTTAAAACTGAGAAACATGCATACGAAACCTTCGTTTTTGTCTACCATTTATGGTGATGTGCTACATAGTCTCTATGGATTCACATTGCTTTAAGCTCTGCTGCATCTTTGCCATGTTTTGTTTGGCCATGCACAAACCTGGCGACTAGTTCTGTCAGCAGGCCATAAACAGAAGCTGATAAACTGACAGACAAATTAAATTTCTTTCGAAATTCTCTGGCACCATCTGACATTTTATTTCCATTTTATTTTGTGCTCGATGCAGTCATCCTATTTTCTCCGACTGGTATCCGGGTTGGCTTTGCAGTGTCAGAGGAACAGGCCTCCCCCGAAGCGCCGCTGAGCATGCAAGCCTGCTTGGCAAATGGAGATAGTGGCCGTGTTACAGCGGGGGGTTCACAGAGTCAGCGGTCTGGAGGTTACTTTCATTATCAGTCTCTGTTTGAACATCCTTGGCTCCAACTTAATCTGAGCTGTCACAAATGCTGTTTTTAACACTGCCACTGAGAACAAAGCTCCATGTCTTGGGTTCTGTGACCTGCCTGGCTTGTGCAGATGCTTGTGCAGTCTCTCTCTGTTCAACCGTATGGAACAACCCTTTTTTTATAAATAAACTTTCAGGTAATTAGGTTGACAGTTTTATGCAGATCTGTTCAATGTCCTTAAAGTAGTTCATACAAAGTAAATGTTTGTTTTTGGTTCTTTGTGGAGATTAACTGGAGATCTAGATCACAACTCCAGTTGTATGGTCAACTTCTCGTAATTTCTGATATCTCCAAAAGCACAGAATTTTTCATGAGTGCTGATTTAGAAATACTCATGATGAAAATACTAATAAAATGTTTCTAAGTTCCTCTGAAATCTTTTTATTTTTCCCAAGATCTATAAATTTTTTTCTAAGTTCCTTTTTTCAGTCTAAAATTTTAGTTAATGAAATTAAATTTGGTAACACTTTACTTGAAAGGGTGTTCATAAGACTATCATTGTCAGTATTCATTCATTCATTCATTTTCCTTCGGCTTAGTTCCTTTATTCATTGCCACAGCGGAATGAACCACCAACTTATCCAGCATATGTTTTACACAGCGGATGCCCTTCCAGCTGCAACCCAGTACTGGGAAACATTCATACATACTCATTTACACACGTACACTATAGCCAATTTAGTTTATTTAATTGACCTGTACCGCATGTCTTTGGACTATGGGGGAAACCGGAGCACCCGGAGGAAACCCATACAATCACAGAGAGAATATGCAAACTCCACAAAGAAAACAGCAAAACTTGTCAAAAACATGTTTGTCATGAAAAGTGTTACTATAAAGAGGTACGTAGGCTACAAAATAAATCTTTCATAACTAAAAACAGTAAATCAAAAAATAATAAATCAAATAAATCAAAAAGCATGCCTAATTAAATTGAAATCATTAAATGTATTTTAACAGCAATTAATGTACCTGACCCTGAACCACAGAACCTTATTGGTTATTAAGATTAATGTATTGTCTGAAAGGTGAATAAATGAGCCTTACATTGATGCTTTGTTATGACTGCATAATATTTGCATAGATACAGCTATTACTGTAGAATGTCTGCGAGTAAAAACAAAATCTGAGAAAACTGCGCTGTCGCCTCACAGCAAGAAAGTCACTAGGTTGAGCCTCGGCTGGGTCATTTGGTATTTTTGTGTTGAGTGCATGCTTTCCCAGTGTTCACGTGGGTTTTCCTCCGAGTGCCCCGGTTTCCCCCCACAAGTCCAAAGATATGTGGTATAGGTGAATTGGGTATGTAAATTGTCCGTACTGTGTGTGAATGTGTGTATGGGTGTTTCCCAGTGATGGTTTGCAACTGGAAGGGCATCCGCTGTGTAAAACATATGTTGAATAAGTTGGTGGTTCATTCCGCTGTGGCGACCCCTGATTAATAAAGGGACTAAACCGAAAAGAAAATGAATGAATGAATAAATCAATGAATGAAAATTGCCATTTAAAGTTGTCCAAATGGAGTTCTTACCAAGGCATTTTACTAATTAAAGTTTTGATTAATGTTATACATTTATGGTTGATAAATTTACAAATTATCCTAATGGAACATGATTTTTACTTAATATTCTAATGATATTTGGCATAAAAGAAATACAAAGTTTTTGGCTATTGACAAAATATTATACTTGTGCAACATAAGGCTGCTTTTGTGTTCCAGGGTCACACACATATATACAGTTGAAGTCAAAATTATTAGCCCTCCTCTGATATTTTTCTTTTTCAAATATTTCCCAAATGATGTTTAACAGAGCAAGGAAATTTTCACAGTGTGTCTGATAATGTTTTTTTCTTCTGGGGAAAATCTTTTTTTTTTCCAGTGTAAATTTTAATATGGAGTAGTGTGATATAAAGTTGTAATATCGCCCCTAACCCCAACCTCAGAACAATTCAAATACAGTGGTAGCATAATCTGATAGATAGGATAAAATGTCAGAACACCGGAGCACGCGGAGGAAACCCACGCGAACATGGGGAGAACATACGAACTCCATACAGAAATGCCAACTGACCCAGCTGGGACTCGAACCAGCGACCTCCTTGTTGTGAGGCGACAGTGGTAACCACTGAGCCACCATGTCGCCCCGTTAATATTATTAGCCAAGCAATATTTTTTCCCTATACATGTCTACAGAACAAACCATCATTATGAAAATGATTTGCCGATATACCTCAACCTGCCTAATTAACCTAATTAACCTAGTTAGGCCTTTAAATTGGACTTTAACCTGAATATTAGTGTCTTGTAAAGTAACAAGTAAAATATTATGTACTGTCATCATGGGAAAGATAAAAGAAATAAGATATTAGAAATAAGAGGTTCACATGTTCATTTCCTCTTGTGACGATGCCGTATTTAAGACCAAGACTATCAATGTATAACTTTAACTGAGAGATGGCGATTGAAACATTCATTAAAAGTTTTATTGTAAATTGTCTACTGATATAGCATATTCTCTTGACATTCACAGCACAGCCATGTTCAATTTGGTCAAATAAATCTAATTGATGGGCTACGTTGACAGTTGATCTTCCATATAATATCCAATACAATCATTTCAATGAAAATGCAAATGTCCAGGCTATAATCAAGTAAAAAAAAGTTTAGTATTGGAGTTAGAAATTACACCCTTACCTGGACAAGCAAGTGACATTTTCAAAATAACTTTTAGAAATGTCTAACCTCAAAAAGTCTCCTTCTTCCATTGTGACAAATGATACCTGCCCTGGCTGTCAGGTTTCACTAATTGAGCCTTTTTAAAATCATTAGCTTGCAAAGCGAGCTTGAAATCCCCATGCTTCAGAACAAATTAGATGAGGTGTCTCCCTTCTTCAGCTTATATTACAATTATGACAAGTCTTGCCGTCATTGGTTAAAACATGCTTTATTCTTAACATCGCCATTAATAAAATCCTAAACATGTGCTGTGTTTTGTTTGTCAAACTTAATCTCAGCACTCTTGTTAAACAGCACTCATATTAAGTTCTAGATCTGCTTTATTGTCTGATTGATCCAGACGTTGGTTCATCTTGACTGTTTGTCATATAAATGCTTTATTAAATACAGGTTTAGAAGCACTAAAAATGAGTATAGAGTTTAGGTTTATTGTCATATGATGGTTTTAAAAGTGTCCAAATGTGTGCTTTTTCTGATGCTGAAAGAAAAACTCAAGTCTGTGTTGTGAAAAATAAGCAAATTGTATTTTTTAAGTCGCAGTTAAGTTGTATTTTTTGGCATGGGAGGCTACTATTGTTGGCATGATGAACACATCAGAGAATAGAGTGAATGTACTCCACTGAGACCCAGGTGTCAGGTAATGGTTGCTGGGCTGTGATTCACAAAGATGTTTTCTTTTGTTGATCTGGACAAGTTCCCTGCAGGTAACATTTGTGGAGCCATTTCTGTAGCATTCACTCTTAAATGATAGGACAACTAACATAAGCTGTGTTTTTATCATAGGCAGAGGGCGAACATGAAAAAGCTTTGATGTCTGAGGTAGAAAGTGAGTGACTCTTCCATTAAAAATAGATTTCCTGTCTGGAGGAGTATATTTCACACCAAGGAAACTATTAAAGATAAAACGTTTGATTGTCAATATTTCTATATCATTATATTGATAGTGTCTATTCTTCTCTGCTCTAACCAACCAAATTTCTGTCCTAAATTATTATTATTAATTATTATTACTTCCGCCTCCATGGCGATACACTGAACTTTGTCTGCAATGGACATGCTCTTCGACAAATACTTGGCCTTTGGATTATACTGAGAAAACTTGGATTCGATCTGATAAATTTCTTGAAGGAGTTTGTTACGCTGTAAAATATGTTGTTTCCTGTTGCGAGCAGGTGGCGCTATAACTGTAACTGGACATTGGCATGGAAACCTGTTTAGTTCAGGACTGTTATCAAACGTGTGGATTTTGAGGCTGATCAGATATTGCATGCCTGAGTTATAACAACTTCCTATTTCGTGGGGAAGCATCAAAGCTTGTGAGGCCACCACAGACACGCCCTTCGACAAAGACTCTAGATCTTCGTAATTTACCATCACCAAGGCCTTTAAATGACAATACCCAATATTGGTGTTGATCTGATAAAATCCCTAGGAGGAGTTTGTTAAAGTACAACGCCTGAAATGGCAAAACCTGCATTTTTTCAGCAGAGAAAGTCAAAATATCCGACTTCCTGTTGGGTTTGAGATATTGATCCAAGAAACCTTTTTGTAGGTATTGGCATGTTTGATGTATGTGCCACTTTTCGTACGTGTGTGTGAAACATAGCTTGGGGGTCACCTTGTCAAATGTGCATAGATGGCACTGTCGAGTCATTTTGCCACTTCCACTTATAAAACCTATAACAATCGTAAATTTTTTCCACTTCTGGAGTTTGTGCAAAGTTTTGTGAGTTTTTGAGCATGTTTAGACCCTCAAAAATGCGATTGATTCTAAAGAAGAAGAAGAAAAAAAAAAAGAAATCCAATAGGGCCTACCTCGGCCCTTAGTTACTGTAATTAAGTAGTTGTTCTCAGAAATTGTAATTTACTAAGCAGTTTTAAAAATGTGTACTTTTACTTTCCCTTGAGTACATTTTAGTGCTGTATTAGTACTTTTACTTCTATGTCCTTCAACCTGCAGTGGCTACTTTTATTTTCTTCTTGTCTATGGGGATAGTGGAAAAGTTAAGTTGAAAAGTCAGTCCTGTGATTCCCATCCAGTCAAATCGCACATAGAAAGTACATCGCGTCATACTGAACAACCTCAAGACATGGGCACTATATTCATACAGCAAACCATTTGAAAGGATTGAAAGTGTCCAAGAAGATGTCCAAAATCTATCACACAATGACCCAGAGATTGTTTAGGCCATGTTACTGATGAGAAGAATGTTCACTATATGATGACTGAAATCACTAAAAGGCCTTAAACAATAACTAAATGCCCTACTAAATGTTACGTTTATACACACATGCACAAATTGCATGTAAACGCATCAGCCTTTCACAGCGTAATACTCATGATTACTTTTAAAAAGGCTGCTTTTTACTCATACTTTGAGTAATATTTACAACAGATACTTTTACTCTACTTGCACTACATTTTTGGGCAGGTAATGGTACTTTTACTTAAGCATGACTTTTTAGTACTCTTTCCACCACTGTTCATAGGAATTCATACGAGTTCAGTCGTACATAAATGTGAGATTTTTTAAAAGGAGGCATAAAACCAAACCCCACCCCTAACCCCAACCGTCACTGTCGGATGAGCAAATCATACTAAATTGTACGAATAAGATTGTAAATATGCATTAGCCACGAATTAAAAAAGTTATTGAAGAATTGCTGTGAGATGGTGTTGGCTATTTTTGACATTTGTTAAATATTTTTTGTTTACACATGTCTTCCCACAGAGCAAATGTAGGCCATTTAAAAATGATTCCTTGATTAATGAAACTTGCTCTTGGATCAGCCTTGACGTCATTGGTGCTGGTGTGTGACTTGTTTATTCATCTTAAGAAATTTGCAGAGCCTATTTGACAGCAGAAAAATACTAAGTAGAGTACATTTTAAGTGCAATACTGACTGTTTAGCAAGTAGGATGTTCAGATTTTAATGAAGACTGTGGTTGTATTCTCTGGAGGGTTCTGATTTTATGGTTGCGATTCTCTTCTTTGAAAGCAGTTCTTGAAGGGGTGATAACTGCGAAGTCGGGGAAAACTAATGATCTGCCCTGCCAACTCTCTGGACCTTGACTCGTATTGTAGATGCAGTGCAAGCTACATTTTTTTTCTCTGAACAGATGATGTGTTGAGGTCATTGCCTGTGGCTTTGTCTTAGCACTTGGTTTATGTCCTAAGCTGCCTTTGGCTTTTTATGGCTTTTTATTTAGTAATAAGAAGGAAATTTACTGCCCTATGATGGCAATAAATGTATGCTTGCATACAAGGCTGCACAATTTTCATTCATTCATTCATTTATTCATTTTTCTTCGGCTTAGTCCCTTTATTCATCAGGGATGGCCACAGTGGAATGAACTGCCAACTTATCCAGCATATGTTTCACACAGCAGATGCCTTTCCAGCTGCAATCCAGTGCTGGGAAACACCCATACACTCTCGCATTCACACACAAAGACTATGTCCAATTTAGTTTATTCAGTTCACCTATACCACATGTCTTTAGACTTTGGGGGAAACCAGAGCACCCGGAGGAAACTCACGCAAACACGGGAGAACAAGCAAATTCCACATAGAAATGCCAACTGACCCAGGCGGGACTTGTACTAGCAACCTTCTTGCTGTAAGGCAACAATGATAACCACTGAGCCATCATATCTATTAATTTAAATTTAATATTCTTCCAGGGGTTTATTTATTTTTATTTTAATCATAAAATCATTTTTTTTTTTTATAGAAATGTTACCAAACACTGCAGTTAGACATGTAGTTATACAATACTGGAATGAAAAAAAAGAAAACCTTCAATGAACTTTTTGGGAACGCGGTTTAAAAAGGACTGTGAAGTAGAACATGTCGCTAGTCCTAAAGGGCTGTTCATGTAAAATGCATTTTTGTTTTATGAAAAATGTGAGACAGGCAGTGAAATGGGGGAAAATGAGTTATAATGAGACACAAGTTGAGCTATTTTCAACTGCGCCCTGTATTTAGAATGCTGTTTTTACTATAAGAATGAAACTTTACCATTATTTGTTACAAGAATGTTACTTGAATAGTGTTGCATTTGCCTTTTTAAGCCAACTAGTTAATGACTAAGTAAATAAATGAATAAAAATGAATATAAATTAAATATTTTTTGCCATGTTCTTACAATATTTTTACCAGGTTCCTTTTTGGTAGCCAATTAATCATTTTAAATAGGCACAATATCCTCTTTGGCATTGACTGGTTTTCATCATACATACAGTTGAGGTCATAATTATTAGCCCCCCTGTTTATTTTTTCCCCCAATTTCTGTTTAACGGAGAGCTGATTTTACACATTTCTAAACACAATAGTTTTAATTACTCATTTCTAATAACTGATTTATTTTATCTTTGCCATGATGACAGTAAATAATATTTTACTAGATATTTTTCAAGACACTTCTATACAGCTTAAAGTAACATTTAAAGGCTTAACTTAGTTAGGTTAATTAGGTTAACTAGGCAGGTTAGGGTAATTAGGTTTGTTCTGTAGACTATTGGAAAAAAATATATAGCTTAAAGGGGCTAATAATTTTGACCCTAAAATGTTTTAAAAAAAAATTCTAAACTGCTTTTATTCTTGCCGAAATAAAACAAATAAGACTTTCTCCAGAAGAAAAAATATTATCAGACATACTGTGAAAGTTTCCTTGCTCTGTTAAACACAATTTGGGAAATAATAAAAAAATAAAAAAAAATAAAAGGGGAGCTAATAATTCTGACTTCAACTGTATATTTAAAAAAAAATGCAGAAAAGGCATGTGTTTAACTACAGAGTGGATACAATACAGCTGCTTCAGATTCAGATAGTTTTATTTTTTCATAATGCATTAAAAGCAAAGCTTCCCACAAATGCACACAGCATTTCACTCTTCAAAATGAAACCCAGAAACTCTTAAAAAACCAAAACAAACACTCTTTGTCTATGAGATCATCTCTGACTTGAAGTGTTTGTCATAGAAAGCTGTCTTGTATAATTAAGCAGAGCATTTTCTCATAGCATAAAGACACACAGTTGCATGAATAATCATGAGACTCTTGCATATATCATCAGTTACTGAGGCAATTTGCATCGTCACAACCAGCATCAAGATTTTAAACCTAAGAGATGAAAATAATGCAAAAAATCTTCAAATTAACTTTCCTCTAAAAATAGAGTTAATGGATGAAATCATACTTTATATCAGGGGTGTCAACCTCATTTCCTGAAGGGCTGCAGCCCTCCACAGTTTTGTTCCAACCCTGCTTCGGCGCGCTTACCTGCAGGTTTCAAACAAGCCTGAAGGACTTCATTAGTTTGATCAGGTGTGTTTAATTAGGGTTAAAGCTAAACTGTGCAGAGCTGTGGCCTCAAGCAACTGAGTTTGACAACTGTGCTCAGAAATATAAAATCTCAGAAAGTGTGATTTCTTTTGTCGTTTCTTTTTAAGGTCCATTGGACATCAAAAAATGTTTAAAGATCAGATTAACTGAAAGTTGCTGAGACTATTATTGTTGATATACTGCCAGCTGAAACAGAATACTAGGTAGGGGGCTTTCTTTTTGCACATCATTGCCTCAAAGCAAACTAAACATGTGGTCGAACTAGAGTTTGTGCTTGCAAGATTCTGTCGTACTGCGCTGTGAAAAGGGGTGGGATAAAAACACTGAGTGATTGCTCCATGTTTTTATTTCTGTACAGAGAGGTCACGTTTTGATCTTCTACTGGTCTCACGCAATCATGTAATGCGATTTTGCAGATCAGAGTTCACCAAGCTTCAACTTTCAAATGCAGCGAAATGCGAAACTTGTCACACGAGCTTGCATTTCCGGTCTGCTGCAGTCGCATGCGTATGAATGGATTTAATTAATGAGGCGAAAAGTGCAGTGTGACTGCAGATTAATAGTAAGAGGGGCGTGGTTAAGAATATCGTGTCTAATGTCATCAAACTGACGTCAACAGAGAAGGACCGCATTTATTCCTACCCGTCAGTTAATGCTACTGACAATGTATTTTAATGGTTATGAGGTTGAGGTTAGGGAATGGGATAGGTAAGGGGGATATTATAGCTTCATGACACAACCCTTTACATCAATATTTATGCTGGTAGCACAATCTGATGGCATATTTCATCACCAATATCTGCCACCTATTTTTTGAAGGGGAAAATCTGACAGGGTAGGACAGAGTGGTTGAGATCAAAAACATCATATGAAAAGCAAACGAGAAGCGTCTCAAGTAGCGGGACAGGTCAGATATTAGAGAGCATTTTATTGGTCAGAGGATTTTAAGAGAAACTGAAGTATGCCGTAATCATTGATCCATTTATGCAGAAGTGACAAACTGCAAGTTTTGCAAATCACTATTTTAAAGCAGTAACTTATAGATATCCACAGAGTTGGGCAGTAGCGACGCTACTAGCTTAACTACATTTCTCAGTAGCCTGGCGGTAGTGTCGCTACTTTCTTAATCAAATAGCTTTTAGCGAAGCTATTTTATTAGTGAAGTTGCGCAGTAGCATCCACATAAGCTACATTTACAGATCGCGGATTAATAAGTGACGGCACCGACATTCATGGAGATGTGAGGCCGGTGTGTAGCTGATTAAAAGTGAATCCATATAATGGCAAGAATGATGATTTCTTTTTCTTCTTGTTTTTCGGTGGTCAACAACAAACGTTTTGGTGCGTTACTGCCACCTCTCACTCTGGTCGGTGACATCACCAACATGAGAAATTTGCTTGATGGAAAGATGACTGAGGGAGATGAGTTATTTCTGAAGCAGAATTCCTTATGTAGTGTAATTCATTAATGAAGAGTTGTAAATGTATATATATACAATATAATGCTTATTCCTAAATATTTCCCTTCACTATAAATTACTATAGTATTTTAAATGTGTAACACCTGGATTTATTGGATTGTTTTTGTTTTTGCTGTTATATACTATCATTTGTTTTTGTTTAGTACAGCATGTTATTTGCAGTAAATAATTGAACTGAACAATTCTGCCTCATATTCTTAATTGGCAGTTTTATTGATCACTAAGATATGATTGACTTGGATTTAAGTTGCTTCAATTTAAAAATGAAAATTGCAAAAATAGCTTAGATGTAGCTAAGCTACTTTTGGCAAGTTCTCGTAGCTTTTAGCTTAGCTTGCTACATTTCCCAGAGGGTAGCTTTTAGTGTTGTTAAGCTACATTTTAAGTAGGGTAGCTAATAGCTTCGATCACTAAATTGTCAAGTAGCATGCTCAACACTCCGTAGCTTTACTTTAATTTCACAGGACCTTTAAACCCCTTTCTTAAATGCCGAATTGTTATCATAAGTAAAATCCTCATCTGGCCCTTCCCTTATACTTTGTCTTTCATATAAACTGCTGAGATTTATGACCAAAAACTCAACTTTTTTTATATATTCCATGATGTTTTTCATGTAAAATGAGTTAAAACTTTTAATAATGGTTTTGCTGAGATACTTAATGAAAAGAATGAGTGGAACTTGTTTATGATTAAATTTCTTTAACAGTCAAGATTCTTGTGCTGAAGATTTATTGGAGCGGTGTGAAAAGAGTCAGGGTCAGCAACTTTATTCAAATGAATAAAGTAGAAATAGAACAAAACAAGACAAAAGGGCAAATAGCTTCAAGTCCAGACTCCATGCTGTTGCTATGGTAATATGGATATCATAAAAGCATAAGGGAATTTTGCCTATATCAGTCCTTTGTGTTGTTTTAATATTTCCCTATAATGCCACTTCATTTGGTTGACTAATCCACAACAGCCTGGCCCCTCTCCTGCCACAATCATTTATTAACCCTTGTTTATTTTTCGGAATTAAAAGGAGTTATTGGTTTGTGTTTGGTATTTTTGCAAATGAGCTTTAAATGTCAATGTTTATTCATCACAGTCTTGTATAACTTGCTTGAATGGCAACCTGTAAATCTACAGATGTTTGAGGCACGTAGGTAACACAAGTAGGCAAAACAGTAATGTTTAATTTGATATTCATTAAAATGTTGTTTTGTTATTCATTAACATGTTATTTTAAAACTGTGCTGCTATGGAATCTATTAAGAGACAACTTGGAAATCTTCAAATGTGTTTGGAAATGTGTTTTGCTGGATTTATAATTTATGTGTTTGAGTAAAAAAACATTTTTATTCTTGTTTTGCAAACTATTCCCAATATTTCTTAAAAATTTAAATGTAAAAAAGTTTTCATTTACAGCAGGAGGGCCCAAACTTTTTCTTATGAAGGGCCAAAAACCAAACTTGATTCTTGCTTGTGGGCCAAAGGTAAACATAGTTGCAATGGCTGATTTCCTAAATCTATTTAATAATGTTTAAAAATGACTAGAAAACATTTCTTTATATTAACTAATACAGTATTTTTTTACATTTTATAATGAACTCATTAAAGTAAAAACAAAACAATCTAATTTATAAAAGCATTACACTAGTTTTTTTGCTCGCTGATGTCTTCTGCATAGCTCTCTCTTGAGTGACAGTATTTACATCTTAAAAAATCTGATTAAATTACAACATTTAATTGAAACATTTAATTCCAGTTGGCTTTTTCAGCTCAGCAATAAAACATAAAAAAGGTTACGTCAAATTACAAATAACAGTTTCTGTGTTAAAGGCATTCGCTACCAACCAGCTCCATTATTCTCACTCTCCTCTCAGATGAGGTGGCGGGCCAAATCAAAGGTTACAATGGGCCAACTTTGGCCCGCGGGCCCTACTTTGGGCATCTCTGATTTATAGCATAAAACGTCTTGCTCAAAATTGCAAAAAAAGTATTGAGTTTCCAGACATGTTTATATTTTGATATAAAACAAGACCAATGTTGTAAATTCAATAAGGGTTAAGAAAGCACTATTTGGTGGGAAATATTTTCCACCAATTTCCACCCTGATTTTCGGTCACAATGATACAAAATGTAATTTTGTATCATTATATTTACACAAAATGTAAATATTTGAGCAATTGTCTTTTTTATTGGATGGATGGGTTGATGCTACAAAATTATCTCCATGGATGCTCCAAATAACATATTAACAATAAAATATTACCACTTTACTTATCTACAGTACATGCTATGGTAAATCCAGTACATAGTGAAACTGAACATTTAATCCTATCATATATCACATCACATCACATCACATCACATCACATCACATCACATCACATCACATCACATCACATCACATCACATCACATCACATCACATCACATCACATCACATCACATCACATCACATCACATCACATCACATCACATCACATCACATCACATCACATCACATCACATCACATCACATCACATCACATCACATCACATCACATCACATATCCAGTGCTGTGTAAGTTACTTTAAAAGAGTAATCGGTGACAAATTACTGACTACTGCTCAAAAATTGTAATCTGATTACATTGCTAATTACTTCAGGTAAAAAGTTATCAGATTACTAATTACTTTACTTTGAAGTTACTTTTAAAACATATAAAATATATCAATAAAATACAAAATAAACTGCAGCTCTTTCAGTAATTTAATATTCACTGAAAAACATTACAATTAGTTTAACACAACAGCTTGACATATTCAAAGAATTCTCTCATCATTCACTTGTTCCAAAACTGTTTGACTTTTTTCTTAACACAAAAAAATACAATTAGAAGAAAACTGGATACCTGTAACCATTGATATCCATGGTATGAAAAAACACTGCAGTATTTGAGTGTTCTGTGTTTGTCAGAGGTAATTAGTCTACCTAAATGTGTATATTTCATACAAAGTATGAAGCTGATTGGTCAGTTCTTGCCACATGACTCGCAGTTTTCAACTGGGTGTACCTGGGAAATGCAAAATGCACTTTAGCCTGTTTAGGCTGAATTGGCGCTGGTGTCCTCCTTGGTGAAGAGTATTGTCAACAGAGTCTGGATGCTTTTTTTTCAAGCGCTTGAACAAGTTGCCGGTCAAGATAAAAGCAGTCGAAAGTTCTTTAGAAAGTGGACATAGACCGAATTTCACAGCAATATTTTATTTTTTACGCTCAATGAAATCAAATTAAAGTCTGTATTTCCACTTAAGGAAACAACCACTCTTGACAGCATGCACCCATTTCAGAACGCGTTTTCCAGCTATATAAAAGCACATGCTTATTAATTGACGTTGCGGCAACGTGATTTAAAAGAAGTTTTTTTGTCTGAAAACTGTATTTGTAATGTAACTAATTATATTGACTTAAGTAACTGTAATCAAACTACACACATTTAAAATGTCATTCGTTACATTACTGCGTTCCTCAAAAATGTAATTAGAATACAGTAATGCATTACTGTGGAACGTGTTACACCCAACTCTGATCATATCATATCATATATCATATATCATATATCATATCATATATCATATGCATCGCATCGCATTGCATTGTATCGTATCATATCGTATCGTATTATATCGTATCGTGTCAAGTCATGTCATATTTGATATGAAATGAAATGAAATGATATGATATGATATGATATCACATCACATCACATCGTATCGTATTATATCATATCATAAATCATATATCATATCATACCATATATCAAATCACATCGCATCGCATCGCATCCCATCACATCACATTGCATCGCATCGTGTCGCGTCATGTCATGTCATGTCATGTCGCGTCATGTCATGTCATGTCATATATCAAATCATTTCATATCACATCACATCGTATCATATATCATATCATATCATATCCTATAATATCATATCATATCATATCATAGTTTTGGTGTAAAAATACCTTGTGTGAATTTGGGATTTACTCAGGGTCAATTTAACATATAATTCAACAATAATATCTGCCCCCTGTAACACAAAGACCACCAAACACATACATGCTCTTTCCCTCTTCCTCAACACTGGTTGATCCCTGAGGTGGTCTGCAGCCAGTCTAGGTGAGAAATGATATCAGTGTCAGTTATTTTTACTCCGACCCTTTATATAGCATGTTTTAATAAATCTTTGAGGCCATCTTCAGCAGACCAAATGAGGGAGAATTCTTCATCGTGGCTTTTAGACTATATGAGTGATAACAAATTATTAAAGAATAATTCACATAGGAAAGTCTGCCTATTTTTGTCTGAGGAGCGTTTGCTGGCATTTCTCTTCTACTGTAGGAGGGTCACCTGGTTAAGAGTTTGAACATGTTTTTGACAAGATAATTTAGGGGTGTTTAAGCTGTTTTCAGCTTAAATCTAAAAACTGAAGGCTCATTGGAGGCTCATTTTATTTGCCAGATCTGATGTGATTATTAGTAAGAGGATCACATTATGCTCTGATTCATGTTTCTTTGTGGCCATTCATTTTTTCCTGATACTTTTACTTTGACTTTTCTACTTTCCTGGTTATCATAATTATGATTTAGTACATAAAAAACTCAATTTGTTTATCATAATTGATTCTGTAAAATTTGTACAAAATTTTTCTGGATCATATCTGTGATATTGTAAAATAAAGTGCTAATAAGTCAGACAACCTTACATTTTCTGTTATCTGCTAATTAACAGTTATGAAAACTTGTGAAAATAACATTTCTGCCTTGGGTGACAGGATATTGCAGTTCGTTTGCATTGCAGTCAAACACTGAAGTTGATCCCTGAAGTTCTAAAGTTGCTGACAAACTGGTGTAAATTACAAAAACTAAAGGCATAAAGTAGATGATGAGCTCTATAATAAGATTCTCTTGTGATTTGCTCATTTTAGCATGGTGACACGTGAATGCAGTAGTATGTTCCTGCACAGCTGGAGACGATGCAGTTTCAGTGTTGTATTTGTAGGACCCTACCCCTAAACCCAACCACCGTCTACTGCAGGGGTATCCAAGTCTATCCTGGAGGGCCGGTGTCCTATGCTGCCTCCCAATTCACATACTATCCATCCTAAATAGTAATTGAAAATAGAATTTGTATGTCCCAAACGATAGTATGTTGAAAAGAGAACGCCAGTATGCCAAAGGTACCTGGATGGTTTACTATTTCCAGTAAAAATTGTAGTGTAGAAAAGTGTGGAAGCGTCCTTACTCTAACTAATGATATTGCCCACAATACATTGCACGTTGGACGTGAATTTAATTAGAACTACAAATTTGGGGTAAAAGTGTAAACAAGCTACAAACATGGCGGACACGCGAGACCAACTGTCAAGTAGAGGCTTTGGTAAAGTTGTTTGCATGACTGTTACTCAATATCTAGCCAACTGGAACATATTTGAACTGCGTTTTCCGTGTTATGCAGTATTTCATCTGTAACATCAATGTGAACTTATAACAAGATATGTTTGGAGATTAAATTATGTATAGTAACGAAGATCTACTTCACTACTGTACTGAAGTACTAAAAGGCTGTATCTGTGCTCTACAGGAGTATTGTTTTTTTTCTCCTACTTCCACTTTTACTTCAGTACATATTTTCGATGAGTTTAAGACTTTTACTCCGATAGATTTTTTATGTGCTGCATCGTTACTCGTTACTAGGGGTGTCAAAATTATTGATATCGGTTCAGTAATAGGTCATAACCGGTTATTACATACTGACGTCATTTGTCTCATATGGGCGATGTCACAGTACAATACTATGCCGAAGGAGGCGAGGGCGAGTAAATAACGCTCTTACTACAATGAAGACGGCACAGCACACAAGCCGCTACTTCACTACTACGGAGAAATGCTGTAAAACTCCATCTCTGCCTCTCTCTCTCTCTCACTTTTTACATTTGACCCGCTGCGCTGGCCTGTTTGTGAGGTAAGTTCCTCTCCTCTTGGCTGTTAAATCGATACTTGTGGATCCAGACACGAGCGTGCCTGATGTGCAGGTTTTCTGAACTGTGTATTTTACACTGTGTCTGTGTCTATTACAGACTGTAACCGCGGCTGTTCTTCCCGACATCGGTGAACAGCGCTTTCATTTCTAAAGCCAATCGCAGCCCTTTCTGTTGAGCAGGTGAAGACAATAACTAATCATAGGGGTGTAAGACCTCGCCTGTCAGCGCTCAAAAAGCAGGCGGGATAATATTTACATTAGTTTATTTGCTATAAAGACTCATGTTGTCGTTTGATACATTCAGAAAGAAAGTTTTCTTTGAGCAGGTCAAATTAAGGGTACAGTTAATATATCTTACTGCTGTATTAAAGAACAAAACTGTATTACAAATAATATATAAATATAAATATATTTAGAGATTTTAATAAAAAAATTCTTGTATTGTGAAGAAAAAATCTAATTATGTATGGAAAGCATCGTCAATGCACCGAAATGCACCGAGATATCGCATTGAACCGAATCGATAGCATGATAATCGTAACCGAACCAAACCAAACCGTGAGACCAGGGTAGATTCACACCCCTACTCATTACAATTATAGACCTTTTTCTTGGCTACTGCATGGAGGGTGCCATAGTGAGCATCTTTCGGTAGATTGTTTAGAACTTCCATTTACAGCATTTACAACCGGTAATTTGCGATCCGAAAATGGGTTTCAATAGCGTTTTGAGTGGATCACGGAGTGTTTTTGTGACGCAACTTTGAAAGGTGTGTGGTAAAGCTGTTATAATCTGTCAGATCTGTGGTTCAAGTGCAGAGAAAAACTGTACCGTAAGCCAAGTTTCTTTTCGTTCTGCTTAATCACGTGCCGCCAAAAAAGATTTTTAAAATAAACAAAACAATATGATGTCTTTTGACTGCTTACTTTAGTAACTACATTACACAATACTTGTACCTTTACTTTCAGTATTTGAGTAGTAAATTTTGAAATAGACTACTTGCAGTACAGTACAAAAAATGTTGAATACTTTAGTACTTCCACTTAAGTATGGTGCTTAAAGAGCACTTCAACTTCTACTCAAGTCACTTTTTTAATAGAGCACTTGTACTTTTACTTAAGTCTGGGTCTCTAGTACTTTAAACATCTCTGGTAATTACCCAAAGACCTGAGAAGATTTCTCTGCATGAAAGACTCGCGAATGGCAGATTATCCTGCTGCTGCTTCTCCAATAAGGTAGATGATTGGAACATAACTAAGCATCATAACGATCTGATAATGAGAAAGTAGTATGTCCCAAAGCTTGCACACTCTTCTGTTACACTCTTCTGTTGCTGCTTGATGTTGCAAACTGGTATTTTCTTATCATGCTATTTTAATTTGAATGTTTTGTAACGAACACTTTGTACAGTAGCACAAATAGTTAGACCATTTACTGGCATTAGTTATTCATTTACCCATAATGACACATTCAATTCTATTCATGTTTATTTCTATAGCACTTTTACAATGTAGATTATGTCAAAGCAGCTTAACATAGAAGTTCTAGTAAATTAAAACAGTGTCAGTCCAGTTTTCAGAGTTGAAGTTCAGTTTAGTTCAGTTCAGTGTGGGTTAATTTTCACTGCTTAAAGTCCAAACACTGAAGAGCAAATCCATCGATGCGCAGCTCCACAAGTCCCAACCAAGCAAGCCAGTGGCAACACATCAATTGGAAGTCTCAAAATATTCACAGAAGATAACTTCTAAATACTGAGGCAATAGCTTGCATCTGTAGTCTTAATGCATTTAGCAACTTTTTATTCTGTAAAATGTTTTGTCCAAGGCACGTTGCAAGTGGCACTATTCAGGTTTAATTCAGATGAACTGCACAAACAGTACAAACTGTTTATTTCAGTTGAACCAAACCTGCCTAGTGTGGACATGCACAAAATCTTTAAGACCGCTTTATATGAGAAACATAGGAAGGTCTGTTAACACTGAAACAAACAAGTATAAACAATAGAATAGAATGGAAACAATATTCTAACCCTAACTAACCCTAACCCAAATGATTACAAACACTCAAAAAAGGATGCTTTCCGTTTATTCAAACTACTTACTTAAAATGAGCTGAAACAACACAATTCTTGAGGGTTTTTTGGGACAACTTGATTGTTTTATGTTCAATCCACTTAAATTTGTAAAAACTAATAAGCTAACTTAATTTATTCATGTTGTTCCAGCACAAATCGATTTTGTGGAATCCAGCATTTTTTACAGTGAAGGTTTGCATGTAACACTTTGGATTAAACTTTTAAACTTTTCAAACTTTTGAACTAGAAAGACGGTGGCTCAGTGGGTAGCTATGTCGCCTCACAGCAAGAAGGTCGCTGGTTCGAGCCTCGGCTGGGTCAGTTGGCATTTCTGTGTGGAGTTTGCATGTTCTCGCCGTGTTCGTGTGGGTTTTCTCTGGGTGCTCCAGTTTTCCCCAGAAAGTCCAAAGACATGCTGTATAGTTGAATTGGGGAAGCTAAATTGTCTGTAGTGTACTGTATGTGTGTGAATGAGCGTGTATGAATGTTTCCCGGTAATGGGTTGCAGCTGGAAGGGCATCTGCTGCGTAAAACATATGCTGGATAAGTTGGCGGTTCATTCCGCTTTAGTGACCCCTGATTAATAAAGGGACTAAGCCGAAAAGCGAATGAATGGAGTAGAAGACTAGCTTTCTTGGAAAACGTATTTCAATAATCACATTTTACACTGCAGATAACTGCAAATGAGAACTTTTGTTATAAAAAAACGGAAGAGAAGAATCATCTGTGCATAACTTCACTGGTTTTCATATGCAACGTGAACTCAACAGGTACAAAAGTGTGAATGCGTTAAGTTTGAGAACTAGGGCACATAACACGCAACTTGATGCTCATTATAAAACGTACTCCTTTACTAATTTAAAATACCAGATTTGTGGTGCTTCAATAATGACAACATTTTGTGTGGAGTGCCAAAAACAGATCATAGCTTTGGAAGATGATCAGGGACAAAAACTATTAATCTTGTAAAAAACAATGTTGAGCTTTTGGAAGTGTTAACACTGTTGGCATCCTTGTTGAGTTTAACATTTCACAGCGCAGGGAAAGGAAGTGTACTTTCATGTGTACACTCCCACTGTGTGTTCCTGGTTTTTGAGGCCTGCTGAGTGAAACTGTAACAAATGCTGTGAATGAAAAATCCCTAACCTGATTCCATTTTTAGTTGTAAATGAATGGTTCATTATACTGCGTTTAAGCTGATGTAATGTGAACTTCTGTTAAGGTTTGGTAGCACATTTATTTTGGGAAAGCTAAAATGAGACAGCAAGACAAAGTGAGATGCTAATGAGGTATAGGTAGAGGATTCATTCACAGTTCAATATACTGTAAATTGCAGACTTAATAAAAAACTACATTGGAGTAAAATATCTTATTAGTCAACAAAACTCGTTAACTAATATCAAAGATAATTTGTGAATTTTCCACGCAAGATTTATAGATACATGTACTGCATAATTCTAAGCTCTCAAAACCAACAGGAGGATAATTATGAGGTGAGATTTAAATGTTGTTGGGTGCTCTTAATCTTATCTTTGATGATTTTATTCAAGGTAAACATTTCTGATTGGTTTAGGTTTAGTTAACAATAACAACATTGACAATGCTTATTCACCCACCAGCCACTTTATTAGGTACATCTGTCTGCTTGTTAACGCAAATCAGCCAATCACATGGCAGCAACTCAATGCATTTAGGCATGTAGACATGGTCAAGATGATCTGCTGCAGTTCAAACTGAGCATCAGAATGGTGAAGAAAGATGATTTAAGTGATTTTGATTGTGGCATGGTTGTTGGTAGCAGATGGGCTGGTCTGAGTATTTCAGAAACTGCTTATCTACTGGGATTTGCATGCACAAACATCTCTAGGGTTTACAGAGAATGGTCAAAAAAGAGAAAATTTCCAGTCAGTGGCAGTTCTGTGGGCGCAAAATCGTTGTTGATGCCAGAGGTCAGAGGAGAATGGCCAGACTGGTCAAGCTGATGGAAAGGCAACAGTAACTTAAATAAGTGAAGTTTAAATTTTAAACTAATTTCGAGAGGAGCATGTGCTCATGATTGACCCAGCTGGTCCACATTAGCTAATCATGATCCTCCAATCAAAGGATCCCAAGTCACTATATATATATATCCTCATTTCCTCTCTACAACTATCTTCGTCTGGAAGAAACCCCCCTCCTCCCCTTCTTCCACCTTTATCAAGAAGGGGTGGCACGGTGGCCTAATGACTAGCACGTTTGCCTCACAGCAAGAATACCAATGGCGTTGGGTCTTCACTAGGCCATCTGGTGTTTCTGTGCGGAGTTTGCATGTTCTCCGTGTGGGTTTCCCCCGGGTTCCCTGGTTTCCTCCCACCATGCAAATGTGCTCTATATTATAGATAAAATAAGCCTAAATCTTTTTCTAATGTCTTACTCTCAGGAATTTCACCTTGGCCTCAGCAGCGGGGGAGTTTCAGATCGACCTGAGCTCAGGCTCCCCTCGCCCTGTGAAAGGAGGGAGCCCTGGGCTCGAGGATACCTTGAGCTCAGGGCTCTCTCCCGGGACAGCACGCCAAACAAGCTATGTATAAATCGTGAGCTAAGTGTGAACTCTTGAACTACTTGTTACAACGGAGGTATGCAGAAAAGCATCTCTGAATGCACAACACATCCAACCTTGAGGCCGATGGGCTACAGCAGCAGAAGACCACACCGGGTACCACTCCTGTCAGCTAAGAACAGGAAACTGAGGCTACAATTCACACCAAAATTGGAATATGGAAAATTGGAAAAACGTAGCCTGGTCTGATGAGTCTCGATTTCTGCTGCGATATTCTAATGGTAGGGTCAGAATTTGGCATCAACAACATGAAAGCATGAATCCGTTCTGCCTTGTATCAACAGTTTAGGCTGCTGGTGGTGGTCTAATGGTGTGGGGGACATTTTCTTGGCACATTTTGTGCCCATAAGTACCAATTGAGAATTAGTTCAACGCCACAGCCTACCTGAATAATGTCGCTGACCATGTCCAACCCTTATAACCACAATCTTCTGATGGCTACTTCCAGCAGGATAGCACACCATGTAATAAAGCGTGAATCATCTCAGACTGGTTCCTTGAACATGACAGTGAGTTCCCCGTACTCAAATGGCCTCCACAGTCACCAGATCTCAATCCAATTAAGCACCTTTGGCATGTGGTGGAATAGGAGATTCGCATCATGGATGTGCAGACAAATCTGTATCAACTGCTTGATGCTATCATGTCAATATGGACCAAAATCTCTGAGGAATATTTCCAGTACCTTGTTAAACATATGCCACGAAGAATTAAGACAGTTCTGAAGACAAAAGAGGGTCCAACCCGGTACTAGTAAGATGTACCTAATAAAATGGCCAGTGAGTGTATGTACACCAAAAATGCAGTAACCTCCAATAAGAGTAGGGACTTTATCACAATACAATATTTGCATCACACATGCAAACCTCTTCAGTCCCACTCTGCTAGTTTTATTTTTCTGATCATCGCTGTAAGTTTGATTATTTTACTGCCTTTATTTGCATACCCAGTGTGCTACTGGCGACTGTTTCACATATTTTTACTCCTGGAATGAAAGGTTATTTTTCACCATGGCAAATAAAATTTTTTTCAATTTCTTTGTGTCTCTGGGTGAAGATATGTATATTCAGAGTGGAGGTAAAACTTCAGTATAATGTCACAGAGCTCATTCATGAAGCTGTAAGCTGAAGCTGTGCGTTTTCCCTGTTTATACACATTTATTGGGTTTAAAAACAGCACCCCACATAGTATATAATGTTAATTGTGTACTTTATTGCATTATTTTGATTTGAAGAACTGTGTTTTATATGATCTGAAGTTAAATTCATTGAAAAAATCACATTTTAAGGGTGTAATATGTTCCTACTAATGCCTACTATGACATTTGTTGCATTTGTAACTGACAAGGCTTTGATGTACTGTAATAACAGTATTTGCCTAATGCATACTGTATTAATAGACATAACAACCATGGTCTAAAGAACTGTTTTAATGATCTGAATCACAGACCGGCAAAATAAGAGAGAATGACACAAAAGATCAACATTCACATCTGTGTTTATGTACTTCTTAATAGACAAGCATGTAGCCATAGGCTCTGTGCACTCCTGGAAAGGAAACGGAGATAGATAGATAGAGAGAGAGAGAGAGAGAGAGAGAGGGAGAGAGAGAGGAAGGAAGCAATCAGAATAAGAGTCATTGAAAAAAACTGCCAGCAGGGATGTATTAATAATGCACTAAATTCAGGGTCATGAGCGGTGTTCATGTGTGCCTGTGTGCATGTAAACATTACCAGACTTTACATGCATTTCCGTCTCCTGGTTTTGAAAGGACATCAGGGGTAAATATGTATAAATTATGGGGTTGTGTGGCGTTTGAAAATTGAGGATATCGTTTACAATTTCGCTGCTAGTTTGCCCACCCTCAGACCATAAAGGATGTAAGTGCATGGCTTTTTCTTCTGTATAACCTTGCGCTATTGATGATGCATAAAATCCAAGTCAGTGGCTACCGGCACTTTGAAAGTCAAAATGATACATTGAGGTCATTCAAAGTGAGACAAAGAATTATTATTTATCACTCTTAATCCACAGCCTTGGCGAGCAATCAGCATGTTCATGACAGTCTGAAGCTCTAGTGTCTCTTTCCTCTGAGTTTTCTGTCATTCATGACACAACGCTTCCTAACTATTGACAAGCTATTCTAGACAATCTGTGTTTTCACTGTTATGCAGAGGGGTGCTGTTAGGGATATTCTGAAATAATACTTCCAGATCTAAAAATAACTGAAGAGTGAACGGAAGTTGTTCATGCAGAAGTATGGCAATCTGATCACCAAGCACATCACGACATATAAAGCAATGCTTTGTAATGTTATTAAGAAAATGTCAACACCAACAAGGTATAAGACTGTACAAACATCAAATACTGGAAAAAATCTTCCATAACTCATGTTTTGCGCATCATTTTCTCAGCTGTGATTCTCTCTGCTTTTTGTTCTTTATTATGGATGAAACTTCCACATTCCAAGTGTTGATTAAAAAAAATGAATGGAGCAAGAATACAATGTATATTTAAACAGAGGCTCTGTTCTGTCTTTTGATTATATTCACTGTTTACATATTCACATCGGTATATTCATGCTTCTTTCATGGAGCCAGTGTGAATATGATCTAAAACTCTGCTTTCAACCTAAAATAATGCTCTGGTTACACTGAAAACAAAAAGATTTAAAGATGATTCCTTGGATTTACAAATTTTTTTAAGATAAATGGTTGTAAACATATTATTTGGGCTGAATTTAAACAAAGTAAGCTGAACATTACCAAAGTTAATTTGTTTAAATTCAATATAAATTGTTTCCCAGTGATGGGTTGCAGCTGGAAGGGCATCCGCTGCGTAAAACATATGCTTGAATAGTTGGTGGTTCATTCTGCTGTGGCAACCCCAGATTAATAAAGGGACTAAGCCGAAAGGAAAATAAATGAATGAGTTTTGCAGACATCATTTATTTTCAGAGTAGGAAATGGTTAAATATTGTTCCACCTTCTTTGACACCTCATATTTTGCAGCCTCTGCACAGATAAACTCTCTCAAAAAAAAAAAAAAAAAGCCAAAGATTGTACCTTTAGGGGTACAGCGACTTGTCACTGGGGCAGGACTATTAAAGAGACATCTTTAAACTTATTTACTTTAAAATATTAATACAGTAGAACCTACGAATGCATATATTACTACTATAAGGTGATAACGTGCACATTTTAGGGGCCGTCCAATGAAATGAATTATGTGTGGAGATACATGGTGCATATAGGTTAACTGAATTCTAGTGGTAACTCGGCTGTCTGAGCTGTTAAATAGATAATTGCCGGTTATTTTATGCAACGGGTTTTAAGCCCAATTAGAATTAAGCAGCATTTGTCATCAGCGCTTGATGTAATTATACATAAATTGCTTCCATTGATGTTGTTTTGCCCCACAGTGATACACAGCAGAAGAATTATTGGTTTAAGTGTTGCTGTAGCATTCAAAGTATGAGCTTTATGGCTATTTAAGCATGATTGTGAATCATGCAGTTTTGTGTTTAATGTTGAGATGTTTTTAACACACACTTTGATTGCGATGCATGATAAATAAAACAATTAATGTCAGCCAAATGACCACTTTTGTATAGCAAGAGATGGGTTTTTTCTGTTAGGGCAAAAAAAAACTGATCCTCAGGCTCTTTAAACTGCTGAAGCAGTCAATATTGGACTGAGTGGAATATTGCTTGTGCTTGAAAGCGCAGCTACTGTATTATGGGTTTCTGTGCACCTCATTTTCTGTTACTTAATTAAGCAGCATGTAGTCTTTTCAGTGGTGATTTTTCAGGCGGAAACAACATTCGGCTTTTGTTTTAAAAGACATGGGAAGGACATTAACTCTTGTTTGATTGATTGCACCTTTCAGTTTTGGCTTTCAGATCAGTGGCAGTATCTTTGTCTCTGGCCTCAGACGTGACAGGCATAAGGCGGTTTTTTGCTGTGCTGAGATATTTTGTTTTACTAAAAATTGTCCCAGTTGTATTTATGTGTTATGTGTTGTTGTTCATGAAAAATAAGTATGTATACAGAATAAAGAACTTATAATGTAGTACAGTATAACTACGTGCAGCAGAGTATTTTAGGGCCACTTAGATTTTTATTTAGATATTTATTTTTTTATGTTTTAAATTTTTAAAAAATGTTTGTATTTATTTATTTTTATTATTTTAATGGTTTATTTGTTTATTTATTTGGGTCAAAGTAAAAAGAAAAGAAGGAAAAATAATTTTAAGCATCAAAACATTAAAACTGTAATACATCTTTACATTTTCCCTATATATTACATCTTATTTTTTTTCAGATTTATTAATAATAATAATCATAATTTTTTTATACTTTATACTTCAAACAACTAGGTTTTACCCATTTACCAGCAAGACATTTTACATAACTTAAAACATAATCAAATTTATTCTGAACTTATCATTTTATAATAAAAATAATATAGTTTATTTTATTTATGCTTGATTTCATTTTAAGTGAACTAATATAACCCTATATGTTTTTTTAACACAAGTGAATGCTCTTTTTAAATTCCAATCTCATACATTTTCCTGCTTGCACATCATTTCATGCTTTATTTTTGATCGTGTTAGCATTAGAGAGTGAAAGCAATCAGCTCCTGCGATTTGATTGTCTCATGAGGCTTTTTCAGAGCAGGTGCAGTATTGAGCACCCAATCCAAATTTATAAAGAAAATATCTAACCGCTCAGGTGTTCATAATGTTAGGGAGAGCAATAGGGGGACCTGCCCTTTGATATAACCTAAAATCACACTTCACTTACTTTTAATATCCCAATCGCACCCTACCCAGATGGACATAATTACAGACTGGTTTATTTGAACTGAACCCTGCCTTGCGTTTTGGCTGTGTGCAGCGCTGAGATAAAGGATAAAGGATTGCCCCTCGTGCTGTGTCAGCCCAGTGACCCGTCAGCAATTTCAGATTGCCTTAATGTGAAAATCTCCTCATCTGCTTTAATTACCACCTTACAGTGGGACGTCTACAATTACTGCTGTAATCATAGAGGGGTCCACTGGGGCTCAGACCCCGCTGCTCGACCCAACACAAAAGACAAACTCGGCCTAATAGTGTCACTTACCTGCTTTAAGCACATATTGTATAAATCCTAATTAGGTTACTGTTTGCCTTGAGAATATAATATAATGCATTGAAATGTGGGGATTTTAACGTTTGGATCAGAGACTCTGATGATATATATATATTATATGTATATTATATGTATATGCTATATGTACTGTATATATGTATGTATATGTGTGTGTATATATGTGTGTATATATATATATATATATATATATATATATATATATATATGTATATATGTATATATATGTGTGTGTGTGTGTGTGTGTGTGTGTGTGTGTATATATGCATATGTTTATGTTTAACATGTCAATGTTTAACGTAGAGAAGAATTTTTCAATACATTTCTAAACATAATAGTTTTAATAACTCATTTCTAATATCTGATTTCTTTTATCTTTGCCATGATGACAGTACATAATATTTGACTAGATATTTTTCAAGACACTTCTATACAGCTTAAAGTGACATTTAAAGGCTTAACTAGGTTAATTAGGTTAACTAGGCAGGTTAAGGTAATTAGCTAAGTTATTGTATAACGATGGTTTGTTCTGTAGACTATCCAAAAAAAAAATTTCTATGTCTCTAATGTAAAGTTCATGCAGTCATTTACTGTAAGATTGTACATATGTTAGGGCTTACATTTTTACAAATGTTTTAATTGAATTAATTTATGTTCCTTAATGTACACATGTAAGGTCTTAATATACACATTGTCATACCATTTGACTATCGTATAAGTCTAGCAAACCTGACCTAACAACATAAACTGTGCAGATTCACCCCAAATGTTCTCAGTATTTTATAAGAAATGTTATATAATTGTAAAATAAACAAGATATCTTCAAAATGTCATTTGTGGGTGCATATCAAAACAGAAAATTTTGAAGTATTGTTAAGTAATGTTTAACAAAGACCTTTTTATTCATATATTGAAAAAACTTATAATAAAACCTATTGAAAAAACCTTGAGAGGACCATTGTGAAATAGTACTCTGAATCTTGATGTTATGACTGCATTGATCTGTATAAGGGTGGCATGGTGGCTCAGTGGTTAGCACTGTCACCTCACAGCAAGAAGGTGGTTCGAGTTCTGGTTGGGCCAGTTGGCATTTCTGTGTGGAGTTTACATGTTCTCCCCGTGTTGGCGTGGATTTCCTCCGGATGCTCTGGTTTTCCCCACAGTCCAAAGAGATGTGGTATAAGTGAATTGGGTAAACAAAAATTTGATCTTAGTGTATGAGTACATGTGTGAATGTGTGCGTGTATGGGTGTTTAGTACTGGGTGGCGGCTGGAAGGGCATCTGCTGCATAAAACATATGCCAGAATAGTTGGTGGTTCATTCTGCTGTGATGACCCCTGATAAATAAGGGTCTAAGACAAAGGAAAATAATAAATGATTGGATGAATGATAATATTGTTGTGACTTTTTCTTCTCTTTTCTGCCTGTTGGTGGCAACATAACGTCTAAAAGCAATGTCAATGGTAATAATTAGATTTAGGTTATTATAAATTTATAGGTGGAGAAGATAAATGTTCAAATTATGTTACTGAAAAGGACTTTCTCTGGTGAAATGTTTTCTCCATTGTGTTTTTTTTTTTGGAATTCATTATTGATCCCATCAATAGCTTATTTTGCTATTTCAGTATAAACGTTTTTATGTGTGATTCTATTTATGGTACGGTTAGCTGATAAGACATTACTCTTTTTTTACAGTATAGGCAATTGTTAAGGTGAACCCCATGAATGCTCAGTTACATACTGGTACTGAAAGCTGCAATCAATCAAACAAGAGTGAGGGTCTTATTATGTAATAAGTAAGCGGTTTCAGTGGTAGCTTTTAGGTTAAGCTGAAGTACACAGCAACGCCATGGAAATTGCTGTGCTATATTAGTGGAAATGAGAAACTACACATTTTGAATGCTTACATCTTCTAAATGTGAAATGTCTCATTGTCCTGGAGCACATTAGCTTAAGAATAAACTTATACAAGCAAGGCAAGTTTATTTATATAGCACATTTCAAACACAGTGGCAATTCAAAGTGCTTCAGACTAACATATTTGTACTAACATCCAAAAAACTTCAAACTGGCACATAATTTAGCTACTCTTGCAAGCTACATAGTTCATAAAACATTATGATTTTTTCCCCAAATTTAACTGTGGAATTATACTAACGAACATGGCCTCTAAGGATAAGTTCATTGTTTTTAAATGTGTGACAAATCAGTAAGAAACAATGAATGGAAACTAAATGCAGGTTGCAAGATTTAGCTGTAGAAATTGGTGACAGGACTGAAACCATCATAGACAATAAGACAAATAAATAATGACCAAATTGTGCACCCCAATATTTGATATTGATGCTGCTGTGTTTATTGTTAGAATGATAAATTTACATAGAGCTCATTATTAAACAAACAAAAAAAAAAAAAAAACCAAAAAAAAAAATCATTGGTTGTCCCCTGTGATTAAGAACCATGTGTGCAAATATTTGTCGGAAATATTATTTTGGTGAATGCCAAATTGTTTCCCAGTGATGGTTTGCGGCTGGAAGGACATCCGCTGTGTAAAACATATGCAGGATAAGTTGCTGGTTCATTTTGCTTTGGTGACCCCTGATTAATAAAGGGACTAAACCAAAATGAAAATGAATGAATGAATGAATAAATGCCAAATTGCTCACGTATTGTAATGATTGGTAATGTAGGAAATCGTTTGCTGAGCAATTCACAATCAAAATGAAAAAATCAGATTAACAGTTTTATAAATCTTATAAAAAAGAAACAATGTAATTTTGTTTTATCATACAGTATGTTTGATATGCACAAACTTTCCTGAATATTTGTGTGTGTATGTGTTTGTGTGTGTGTGTTTGTTTGTGTGTGTTGCATTTTAGTCACAGTCTGGATAGGTGTTTATAGTCATTTAAATAGTCTCTCTATGTGTCCCTCGAATGCAATATGCAAGTATGTTTCCAAAAATGTATTTTCTGAATCTGGGCACAGACATAATGTATAACAGCTGGGTATGGGCTTAAAGCATATCATCGTCTAAGTGTGCAAGCTACAAATGGTCACACAGAGACTGTTAGAGCTTATTTAATGGTGCAGCATTTACCAGAAAGCCATAGAAAATTCTCTGCACAAGGTAGAATAACAATTTGTATTTTTTTTTCTTTTTGTTACTCTCTTAAACTGCCATCAAATAAAGCAATACTTTCTCTTTTTCCCCTACTGACTTCAGACACACCCACCGCCCATCCATTCTACCAAACAGCAATAGCATCTTACTGTGCCTTTATTTAATTGGGGGTTTGAAAAAAAAAAGAAGCCCAGTTTGTGTTGGAATTGCCATGCGAGATCTGATCTGGTAACAAATTACACGCATACAAAAGCAATGAATTTCAATCACCTTTCCTGTCTGCTTTCCAGATTGGCTGGATGTCAGACTGCCGTCCATACATTTCAAATGATGTGAATCACGGAGAACATTATTCATGAGTCCTTCATTACTCAATCATTAAATAAATAATAAAATAAAATAAAAAAACAAGCCAAAGAATGCTGCTCTGACAGAAAGAGAATGCGTAAAAGACAGTTGAGCAAAATCACTTGCACGCTGGCACACCAGGCATCGCTTTCAATGCTTTTTTTTGAGTGTGTTATATGATGCTTGTGTGTTTTAGTCCGTTCAAGGTGACTGACACACAATGTGAACGCTCACATTGTGCCGAAACACATCTAATAGGTGAGAGAGAGAGCCATTAATCCCATAGTTCAGTGCACTGTAGCTAATTGTCACAGTGTAATTACGTCCATGGACAGGAATACAATTTTGTAGATATGGAAGACATAATGAGGTGGTTATTGAGGATATGAAACATTCATTCCGCATGCCTCCTTGCTACTTTTACACATTTTAAAAAGCAATAGGGGTCAGAAAACAAATGGAAAAGAACTCTGAAGATGACATTCACTGTGGGAGATCTACAATATATAAGAAACGTTGAAGTAGCTCTCGTGAAATATGAGATTATTATTGTATACCGCAAACAAACCACCCACGTACGCTTGCTTCCACCACACACACAGTGTTTTCAGCTCACTGTCCATCCTGTGGGCCTTATTAGCTTTGATTAGCTCCACTGATTCAGGACAAATGATCGGATATCGAAGGGCTGTGACATTAATGTTGAGCTAAATCAAAGCCCCGGCTGCAGCTGTCCTCCGTCAGGGAAGTGGGTGAGAGATTGTGTCTCTCTCTCTTTATTTTTTTCTTTTTACGGCAGCCTGGTTACATCATTATTGAGTTTTTGCTGCTGGAAAGTCGCTTGCAAATATTTGCGTAACATTATGCATTCCACTTCTCATTAATGCATCAGAAAACAAGAGCTTTGATATCAAAACAAGCTTGTGATGAGGACAATTTCCTGTCAGGAAACTGTCATAGCAGAGAATCCACGTAATGTGTGTGTGTGTGTGTGTTTAGAGGCTATCAGCTGCGGGTTGTTTGCAGGAGTGTTTATGGTGAAATCCCTGAGGCAATATATTTTGACATTTTCCTCAGAAAATGAAAATGAGAGAACTGCCTTTCAAGTTTTTTTTGGATTCTTTTCTTTTAAAGAAAAGTATACCCTTTGAGGCAGCCATCTTGTGCTGTTTTTATTTATTCATGTCATGATGAGTGGCTTTTGCCGTTTGTGCCACTTTGCATTTCTCACACCGTTTCATGCTGATGCGCCCGTGCAAACACAATCCCCAAAATGAGGCTTAATGCCCCTTTTCTCTCCTTGTCAGCCCCCTTAGTACCTCAGCACGGCCAGTTCCCACTGTGTTAAAGCTGCCTGTAAGCTTTTAATATTTCTCCCTCTGTTTGCAGCTCTGGCTCTAATGGCTGACCCATGCTGCACTGTAGGGACCAAAGCTCAGAGGAAATCTGCCGCTTGGCTTTTAATGAGAGCGGATCAGATCAATCGCCTCTGCTTTTCTCTCTGTCAGCGTGACAACGGGCCTCAATAGAGATTAGCTTCTCTGCGGCGTCGCCAGAAATATGTGAGGACGTCTTGTTTACCAT
The DNA here is from genome assembly GCF_903798145.1 of Danio aesculapii. Taxonomy (NCBI): domain Eukaryota; kingdom Metazoa; phylum Chordata; class Actinopteri; order Cypriniformes; family Danionidae; genus Danio; species Danio aesculapii. The sequence goes on along the minus strand of NC_079447.1, from coordinate 24,320,600 downwards.
GGCTGTGTGTGTTTTGTTTTTTCCCCAATAATTTCTGGAGTTTTCTCATTGTTGCACTCTGTCTGTCTAAATGGGCATTCTCGTCTTTAGTTAGAGTTAAGATGAGGCAGTCGATCAGAAAAAAAGTGTAGAGTGTAGAGTGTGTGTGTGTGTGTGTGTGTGTGTGTGTGTGTGTGTGTGTGTGTGTGTGTGTGTGTGTGTGTGTGTGTGGTTGAAATGGCAAAATCTATTCTTAAGCTGATCTTCCATTTCTGTTCTGGATTTTTGTCAATGCGTATTTAAAGTGATAGATCAGAAAGAATAAAAGAGTAGTCTGTCATAAATTTGTCACCCTCATGTCTTTGGAAAGTTGGTTGACTTTTTCTTTTTTCATCCATTGAGTAATCTGGGTCATTTTTTAAATTAGAGTAATAGATGGACTTTTTGTGGATACAGTAGTAAAGTAAATGTTCTAACTGGATGTTTTCACAGTGATGCCATGGAAGAACCATTTTGGTTCACTAAGTAACTTTTCTGTAAAGTTTCTGTAATGTGACAAACATTTTAATAATCTAAAGAGCCAATTTTCATTTCAATTTAATTAAATTCATGTTTATTTCTATAGCGCTTTTACAATGTAGATTGTGTGAAAGCAGCTTAAAGGTGCAGTAGGTGATCTTCCACAATGCTAGCCTGTTAGCATAAATCTCTGAAACACAGTCCCTCTCCTGCCGTCCAAAGCCACGCCTCCTGAAAACACGAGCATGCATACCCTTAAGATGACAGCAGAACCCTCTCTCATTTGTTAAGCTAAAGCTAAAGCTTGGCCGGCGGCGTGCAGGAATTACACTTGTTATTACACTTATTTCTAAGCCATATTTACATGCAATTTCTGACCGAATATTCAGAGTAGCGGTAAACAATATAGGGAATGTGTCACAGGTTGTCATTGTTCAAAAATGAACCGATGTGAAAATAAAACCATCTTCAGCTCAGTAAAGCAGGCTAGGTGTAATAGCGCTATTTACTTCTGTTTTGTTGTTAAACTAAATAAAATTCTACATTATCGATGCTGTAAAAGGACCTTATGAAACTGAGAATAGTCACATCAATCTTTTGCCGGAAGATTTCAGTGGCTGTACAACACTTCTGTGCATATAACCCATTCATAACAACCCAATCTACATCAGCTCTGCGTGACAAAAATAGTTTCAAAACATAACATTACCTGTCTAAGAGAAATACTTCAGCCATGGTGTCGTTCTTCCTCCAGCATGCAAAAGTAACTTCAATATTGATTCAGGATTTTAAAAAGTTTCAATTCAGCATGTTTTTACCGCTCGCTCTCGCGCTTGCTCTCTCGTGAACATGCATGTGTATGCACAAACAGCAGAGCTGTGTACTAACAAGTGCGCAGTAGCTCAAATCTGCATTTGCTGACAGACAGTTTGAGCTACTTATCAGAATTATGGGAGATGTCAGCCCGACACTATTTTAATTTTTTTGTCTCATACCTTACCCAGAATATCAAAAAACATTAAAATATATTTAGATCATTTACTTTAATCATTACTATTGGAATGCGAAGAGACTTTTAACCAGAACAACAAAAATGTTTCTGAAGACAATCACCTACTGCACCTTTAAGATAGAAGTTCTAGTAAATTGAAAGTGTGTCAGTCCAGTTTTCTGAGTTGAAGTTTAGTTTAGTTCAGTGTGGTTTAAATTTCACTGCTGAAAGTCCAAACACTGAAAAGTAAATCCATCGATGCGCAGCTTCACAAGTCCCAAACCAAGCAAGCCAGTGGCGACAGTGGTGAGGAACAAAACTTCACCAATTGACAAAAGTAAAGAAAAAAAAAACCTTGAAAGAAACCAGGCTCAGTTGGGCACAACCATTTCTCCTCTGTCCAAACTTCCTGTGCAGAGCTGCAGTCTGGGCACTGGAGACTGGAGAACATGTCCATTTTAAAGAAGCTGCAGATGTGAGTAGGTTACCAGCAGGTGATTAGGCAGGCCCACAGGATCAATGCGAAGACTCGTCTGTCACTGTGGTCTTACAGGAATCAGTCTAATGCTTTTTGCTCCGCCATGACCGCCACAGTATCAGCTCAGGATATGGCCTGGTCCAGGATTAAGGATACCTTGGCATTGTTTCTTCACAGGTCTTGGATCGCATCAATGGCACAGCATAATCTCTAGGGGCCTCGGGATGAGTATCCCCAGGTGAAAGTAGAGAATAAAGAAAATAATTATATAGCTGCTGTTCTTAGTGTATTTAAACACAAGATGCAAAAATGAAGTGCCATAAATTAAAATAGTAGTTATATAAACAAACATAGAAACAAACATGTAAAGCATATGAGTATTTCTAACAAAATGTCTGGCAGGAGTAGTGTGTCCTACATGTGATTTATCAGCCCACTCACCTGCATGGAGCACACTTATGCATCATACTGTTATGTGATGCATTGTGTTTATGCTTTACTAAAAGGATAGGTCTTTAATCTAGTTTTGAACTGAGAGATATTATCAGGAAGGCTATTCCAGAGATTAGGAACCATACATGAGAAGACTTAACCTCCTTTAGTAGACCTGCTTTTTTGGGTACTACCAGAAGCCCTGAGTTTTTAGATCTTAAAGAGCAGGTTGGATTGTAGTGAGACAGAAGGTTAGTTAGATAAGCAGGAGCTAGATTATTTAAAGCTTTATAGTAGCAATATTTTAAAATGAGTACAGAATTTAACAGGCAGCCAGTGTAATGAGGATTTTTACCTTGATGTTAAAACCTTGTATTGTGAAACGTATATCCAGGTAAAGCAGACTTTTGCTCAGTTCCTATTTACTTTCAACGAACATTGAGCTTTCAGTTTTATAGAAGTATATACTACACTGTAAAAAAATTTGACAAACAATTAGTCATGACAGCATGTGCTTTTAGTTCATTGTAACTTATTAAACTAAGTTAATCATGCTCTAACACTGTAATTTTATAAGTTATGCAAGCTTTTTAAAGTCATTTTAACATAAAATAAGTTCAGTGGACTCAAAGTTAATTTGATTCAGCTTAAAATTTTAAGGCAGCCAGATTTTTTTACAGTGTATGAATAAAGTCTCACAAGACTGGAACAACTGAATAAATGATGACATGATTGAAATTTTTGCATGACCTGCCCCTTTGAACAGCAGCATCTTATCAGTGTTGCCATGTTTAAGATGATCCCACTTTACTTGTGATTGATCTTGTTCTCTTTCTTTACCTCTTTCTGCCTTCGTAATCCTAATATCAATCCTCTCTTAACTTTCTCCCTTGGTGTTAGCAGACTAAATCAATTAATCATTCACAGAGGTCAATACTAGTGAGTCTGGGCTGTACAGGCAGTCTCTGAGGCCTGATGTTGCACACATGACAAATCCCATGCAGAGAAGAGTGCACATATCAAGCTCTGTTTAAGAAACCGTATCAAGCCAGTTAGAAAAATCACTTAACAATTTTAGTTCTAAATCCCTGGACTGTCTTTGCATGTTCTGAATGCAAAACCCATTAACTTGTATGGGAGTCCTTTCAATTGAAAGCACAACTAGATGTGTTTGGATGTTAACTATAGGCATCCAGCCCCCAACCTGCATCCCACATACGATTTCAGCAGTTTGGCTCATTAACAAGTGTATTTTAGCTGCATTTGAATTAAGCAACTGCGTACGTGTGATTTCTTAGAATAGGCAGACTTGGCATTTCATTTTCAGTGGCCAACTTTAAAACCACACACATGCAGGATGATTTCATTAAACTCTGGAATTGCTAAGTGCAAACATTCTGATAAACAATCTGTATGTTATCTCATTAAAATTAAATTAATTGATTTTTGTTGAGTGTGTGTGTGTGTGCTCTTTATCCCCAGGGAGATGAATTTTAGTAGACAGAATTAATTTGTGTTGCAGGGAAGTCTCTGCACTTCAGGACTCAATTATGTCCTCTTTTTCAGACCATCAAAGCCATGATAAGTCTTACTTTTGAGTAGAGTTATGCCGTTACCTCTTTAGACATGAGTGGTTGGAGTCTTCAAAGAGAAGTGTGAATGTTTTTATATCGTTCTGACTAGAAACCAGTGTGTCATGTCATTACATTGATTTGTCACGATTGAAATTATGTTATGTTTCCCATCTCTTTACGCCGCAATGCTCCATCACCACAGAGTTTTCTCAGGAAAAAAGTCTATTTTTATTAAAGGTCACAGCTACACGCACACAATATGTCAGAGTAATTAGATGACATTAGAATATTCATTCTACAACAGCCATTAACCTTCATTGTGATTGACACCTCACTCTGGTAAACAGAATCAGTCTTGTGTTAATTATTCATCAATATTTTCAATTAAAAAGCTATTTAAACACAAATTAAAGAGAAACAAGTATGCTTTTTGTCCTTGTTGCATAACACCTGGATTATTTCTAATTAAAAGAGACTTTTTAAAATAAATACTAGATCAAATCAGTTGTCTCTTTCGTAATTTAGTAGGAAAAAAAAAAGTCGACACTTCATGGCTGTATAACAGGCACGCTGTAAAATATTTAGACTTATTGTTATTTACTGTCTTCATTCACTGTAAATATTTCATCTCTCTGATTGACATAAAAAGGCTGTAAAATGGCTTCCAGAGTGTTGGGAGAAGTTAATAAAGCAGTGGTTCTTAAAGAGAAACATTCATGACTTGCTTTGAGTGAGGTCTTTTTTTGCATTCCAGATGATCAAAGTGTGGTTGATCGGAGACTGGGCTCAGGAGAGGATTACTGTAGGAGTAGGCCATGTAGAAAGAGTTTCGCCCAAAAGACATGTCAACCTGTCATTCAGCTGGTGGTCTCATTTAATGCATTCTCTTCTAATCTAATATGACCAGGAAGTATCACATTAAAAGTTTAAACAGTGTGTGTGTGTGCTATATGCAAAAATACTTATACAGAACACTCTCAGAAATAAAGGTACGCGAGTTGTCACTGGGGTGGTACCTTTTCAAAAGGTACAAATTTGTACCTAAAAGGTCCATATTAATACCTCAACGCTAAATATTAATACCTAAAAAGTACAAAAGTGTTCCTCTTAAATTTTTAGGTACTAATATATATTTTTGAGGTGCCAATATGGACCCTTTAAGTACAAATGTGTTCCTTTTGAAAAGGTACCACCCCAGCGACAGCTTGCGTATACCTTTATTTCTGAGAGTGTACTTATACAGTTAATTTTAAACTGAGTTTAACAGATTTATGTGACATTTTCTAATTTATTTACAATAATTTGTGGCTTTTAAAAATTCAGATTAATCATTTTGTTGAATTTGATTAGATTTAGCATTTTTATATCCCAAATTTTGCATTCTGACGATGAGTTGTAATGAGATGAGATGCTCCGTGCCTAGATGCATTACCTGAGAGTTTTACAAGGCCAGTTTGTTTCATAAGTCCCACATAGATAGTAAGAATAATACAAGAATAGATAGACTTAAAAATAAGGAACAATTATCAATTTTTCATCTCATTAGGAAGCAGTGTTGCCAGTCAAAATGGTTTAATGCTTAAATGCTTACACTTTAATATTAAACTAATAATTTTAGTCTATGGCACATTAAAATACACTTACAGTAGGCATTCTCAAAAAAGAAAGCAAGACTTAGTAAAAATAGATTAAATATATATATTTGAGATCCAGCTTGTTTTTGTTTAAGTAATAAAAAAAACATAACATGATTGTAGATTTTCAGTTGATCTAATAATTTCAACTGATCACCTTCAAGATCCGCTTTTTCAAGTGATGTGGCATAGCCAATGATATAAATTAAAAGCCTTTAAAGCTGAAAGTCAGTACAAAATGCTGCTAGTCCCAACCCAATACTGGGCCAAATATGGACGAACCCAAATGTTGGGTTAAAATGTGTCATCTAAATTGAAATGAAAAAAAAAAAGTAATCCAAAGTTGCATTAGTCCATATTTGACTAAATGTTGGGTTATGATATCCCAGCATTTTTAAGAGTATCCTCAAGTATAATAAAATAGGCAAGATATTTGTTATTGATTAGGTAAACACAATATTGCACAGTGTTGTTTGGAGACGACTGAAATGTTGGCTTTGTGTACAAACCATGGTACTTGTTTTTTCCTAAAATATTTTGATGAATGGAAAGCTAAAAAGAAAACATTTGTTTTTAATAACTTAATAATAGACTTTATATGTTTATTTATTGTTAATTTTGATGCTTGCTTGATGAATAAAGTTGACATTTTGTTCTTTTTCATTTACTACTACTACTACTAATAATAAAAATTATAACAACTACTACTACTACTACTACTACTACTACTACTACTAATAATAATAATAATAAAATTATAACTACTACTACTACTACTACTAATAATAATAATAATAGTTCATTGCTCAAAATACAATGTGTTTTATATATGCAGCTTTTTACTGAACACATGAAAAATTATAATATACATATAAGTTTACTTCATATAGACCAATATAACAATACTGGGACAAATATGCACAAACCCAAAAGTTGGGTTAAAATGTGTAATCTAAATCTATATGGAAAAAAAAGTGAATCAAAAAAGCATTTGTCCATATTTGACCAAATGTTGGGTTATGATATCCCAGCATTTTTAGAGTGTATAAAAAAAGGACTTTCCATTTACACAGTATAAACTTTTAGCCAATCGTAGTGCACTGGTTTAGCTGGCCAATCAGTACACTGAGGGGTATTCGGAAAGAAGGGCTTTGTAGAAATCAATCAGAGTGGTGCTGCTATAGTGCAGTATGTGAACAAAGTATGTCTTTTGAATCTTAAAGCATTTCAACATATTCAAGTACACCCGATAAACAACTATATTTTAAATAGCAAGAAAATAAAACTATTGTAAATGTAATCCATATGAAATAATTAGGCTAATTAAGCTAATTGCAGAAAGACTTTGTTTGCAGTTGCAGGAAAAGGGCAAAAAATAAACGTCATCACCACACTGCTATAAATAGCATATGTGTGTCTGTGCGTGTGTGTGTTAGTGACCACGGAGGCTCTTGTAGTGTCACGGCTGTAGTCTGTGTGGCTCTGACTCTTCTTTATTTACCGGTACTGACCCGCCTTTCCTCTAACACACAGCTCTTTAATTACCCTGTCCCATCGATTGGCCCTATCTGCTCTGGCCTCCTCCCCGTGTCGTGCTGTCTGCCCTAATGAACATTGCTCATCCCCCTGCAGCCCCAGAGCAGGCGTTACGCTGCACTGTCCCCAGCGTGATGCATGAGGTCAACTGTGTGTTGCTACAGTGTGTTCACGACGCTGATGCTTATTGCAATACAATATTCGAATTGGTTTCAGGAGCCAGGATATATCTGATTATAGTTTTGTCACCTAAATGTGTGTGAAAGTCAAACTGCCATATATTTGTGTGGAATATACAAAGGAGTGTCAATACATCTTTGTAATTTTAGCTTATGCACTGATTTGGTATGTCAGACATCGCTGAAGTTTTTGTTTGCTTCTGGTGTAGTTATTGCTAACACACTTCCTATTAAATCAAAACATTGCTTTTACTTTTGAATGGAAAGATATTTGTTATTGATTAGGTAAACACAATCTTGCACAGGGCTGTTTGGAGAGGACTGAAATGTTTGCTTTGTGTATAAATCATGGAACATGTTTTCTTCCTAGAATGTTTTGATGAATGGAAAGCTTAAAAAACATACATTTTTAATAAAATGGTTTTGGGACATTATATGTTTATTTATTGTTAATTTTGATGCTTGCTTGATGAATAAAGTTGACATTTTGTTCTTCTTTGTCTACTACTACTACCTCAATACAGCTCAAAATACAATATGTTTTATATACAGTTGAAGTCAGAATTATATTTCTAATTTTTCCTCATACCTTATATATTTCTCATTATACTATATTTCTTTTTTTAGATATTTCCCAAATGATGTTTAAGAGAGCAAGGACATTTTCACAGTTTGTCTGATAATATTTTTTCTTCTGGAAAAAGTTTGATTTGTTTCATTTCGGCTAGAATAAAAGCTGTTTTTAATAAAACAAAAAAAAACATTTTAAGGTCAAAATTATTAGCTATACATTTTTTCCAAAGGGCTACAGAACAGTTCATCATTATACAATTACTTGCCTAATTACCCTAAACTGCCTAGTTAACCTAATTAACCTAGTTAAGCCTTTACATGCCACTTTAAGCTGTATCGATATGGCAAAGATAAAATAAATCGGTTACTAGAAATGAGTTATTAAAACTACTGTGTTTAGAAATCTGTTGAAAAAATCTTCACTTTGTTAAACATAAATTGTGGAAAAAAATAAACAGGGGGGCTAATAATTCTGACTTACATTATTTATTTCATATATTCCATTAGAAATTTTAATAATAACTAATATTTTTGCAAATATTATTTTAATATATGACAAATATGGCGATGATTTTGAACATTACTTAATGATATGAATAAATAATTAAGTTCCAATTTTGGATTGCTTAAACTTAAACATATAATTATTATATATTAATTGGGAATTGTATACACCCATAAAACATAGTGAATAGCATTATTTTATTAACTTCTGACATTTTTTTTTCACTTCTGAACTTTTTTGAATAATGAACCAGGTAAACCTTACCTGGTAAAATGCTGCTAAGATTGAGAGGCTATTTTCATTTATTTATTTTTTAATCATGTTGCCAAGTCAGTCATTTGCAGACTTTAAAATCATTTTCACTTTATAAAAAAATTATTTAACAAACACCTCAAGACATAGATTCTAGACATCCAAGACATTTAACTAGACTAAATTTAATATATATATATATATATATATATATATATATATATATATATATATATATATATATATATATATATATATATATATATATATATAAAAGAAGAACAAAATGTCAACTTTATTCATCAAGCAAGCATCAGAATTAACAATAAATAAATGTATAAATGTATATTTTTCATGCACAAGCACAACCTAATGTTCTTACATTGTTACAATAGTTCTAACCATTCATATTAACTTCATATTTCATTCGGTTTCTTAACTCCTTATCTTTGTGCCCATGGTACAGTATGCTGAGCCTGAGTGAACCCAAGAATGCTTAAAGTCTACACACTGTAAAAAGTATGACCTAGATCTAACTTATAAAAAGTGAGGCAAGTGGCTGCATCGGACGTTTTAGATTGAATCAACTTCCAGCCTTTTTTAAGTATATTAAACACTAAAACATTGCTTAAAACAAATGTAACAAAATTAAGTTGAGCCAACTAATATTTCTAAAATTACTCAAATCAGATAAACTTACTTTTTTTGTTAAACCTAACTTATTTATACATTGCTATATGTTGCCTGAACCTATTTTAATTAGGTATTAAGAACTTTATTATCTAAATAAAATTAACCATGCATATGTCATTTAAAATAAATTCAATTGACCTCTGGCTGTAACCTCAGAAAATAAATCTTCATTTCTATATTCTACGCACAATATACAGTGATTAAGTAAAAACAGATAAACAGACTTTAAGGTCAATAACAATTAAACAAGAATGGGAAGATGGATTAAAGACCATAGCATTTATTCAATGTCAACCAGTGTCCCTTTTAAAAGTGACTACAAAACAGGCCATTAATGTGCCTGCACATACACAATACATAAATAAAAACATTAATAATGCCAGATCCTACTGAGAAATCATCTAAGACAACTCAGTAAGGAGATCTGCATACTTTGATGAAGATTTAGGATGCATAAGGTCCAGTCCCACAAAGAGTCTCTGATACATGTCAAATAATGTATACAGTTTTGATGTAAGTCGAGGACATCAGTAAGTCCAAACAGGAGCCATCATGCATTTGACAGGTTTGGTAAACCTCTGACAGTCCTATGATTATCCAAACTGTGTTGGGCTGAGGGCAAATTTTTCCCGTGGGCAGCCGCATGCACCTCTGATTCCACACAACTCTATTGGTGGAGAGAAAAAAGAAACAGGAGTTCAGGTGGTTGATACTAAATAATATTAAATAGCTGAATACTAAATAGCAAATATCTTACATAAACTACAAGTCAAGTTACAAAAGTGCAGTGAGAATGATACATGGATGAAACACCTTAGTTTATCAGTTAAAATGTACCTTAGTTAAACTTCTGTATTAAAAAAAAAGGTTATATAGGTTATTGTGTACTTACATTATTCCAGGTGTTTTTAAGAATCAAATTCTAAAGAAAACTGTGATTTTATTCAGTGTAACAGTGTATGGTATTTTGGTTGCCTGTCAATCAAGGAATTATTTAAATTTAGGTATTACATTTTCAGTTTATTTTTGCAACTTATAAAGCATAAAAATATGTATGTAATGGCGAATATAAAAATCTATGATTTCACTGTCATCTTCATTTTGCACCAAACTTTGCATAAGTCATAATACAAAATTAAATAAATACATTACCATTTTACATATTACATTAAGGTTTACAATACATTTTTGCTGAAGCTACTTTTAATTGACCTTTTCTCCAAATTTAATGTTACTGGCAACTGACAGTTCAGTGAATCAGTGTTTTCAGTTAGCTTTAGTGAAAGACTGACAGATAATAAGAAAATGCATTAGGATATTTTTTACTGTTTGTTCATTGCACACATACAAAAAAATCTTCAGATATCAAATGTAATTCTATGGAGCCCACTATTGTTTGCAATTTTAGCCATGTTTTACTTGCCTGCAAATAATTATAGCTGTAATTATACCTAATGTTTTTCTTAACAAAATCAACTAAATCACTTTGGTATCTAAAGACCAAGAAAATGCATTTTAGAATGAGGTGCGTACATTTTAAATGGTTCTGTAAACATAAATGTAATTTAAGTTCAAATAAATTATAAATCTGTAATTTATTCACATTGCAGTATTAACAAAAAACGTATGGACTAAATCTCTAAAACACAAACCTTAAGCTACTTAATGTTACGCTAAACACAAACTACTTAACCGTTCCATACGTTTCTGCATTTAATATGCATCCTTAATGTGCTGATAATAACTTCGGTTAGCTACCCAAGTTAGCGCTAGCAAACTGCACCTACCCCCCGACCGCCCACCAGAGACCTTGTTAATCCGTTCTGTAACGTTAGTTATACCTACTAAGTGTTTTAAAACTACTTTAACATTTTTTTTCTCAGGACAATCACTTTTAATCGTTAGCATGAACTAGCGTTGGTTAGCGTTAGCCAACTTAGCTTTTCATGTGAGAGCAGTCTGTTACCTGACGTTACAGTACAATTTACAAGCTAAAACCTCACCTGCCTAGTGAAGTCGGCAGTTTAGCATGACTTTACAATTATCATTCGGCTACATTTGCAACTTACCGTGTTAATCAGATCCGCTGCTGCGAGCAGTAAATGTCGCCCCTTGTAGATGCTGCGTGTGTCTGGAAAGTGGCGGGCAGTGAAAATGGGGTCACGCAGAATTATTAAAATCACGTTTGATGAACAGACCTGCAGACATCGACAGCTGCTCTAATAAATTGTCTGTGTCAACTCACTTTTATAACATTTATTCTACACAATAACCACATACAAAAATCTACTCAAATAAATTGCATTAGTTTTATTTAAAATATACTGTTATATAAAAACGGATCTACTTTAAGTAAAGAATAAGCAAATTGATATTTTTTGGTATAAAACAAATATAATTAACTAGATTGCAATTATTTAAAGTATATAAAACCAACTTTGTGAGTGTAGCACTTTTTACAGTGCAGGTGTCCAGGGACAGGCCCTACAATGGTTTAAGTCATACTTATCTGACCGTTACCAGTTTGTAAATATAAATGGACAGCCTTCACAAATCAGCCCAGTAAAATACGGGGTGCCTCAAGGATCAGTTTTAGGCCCTTTACTGTTTACAATATACATGCTACCCCTGGGAGACATTATTAGAAGACATGGGATCAGCTTTCACTGCTATGCAGATGATACTCAATTATATATTTCAACTAAACCTGACGAGACGTCTAATCTGTCCAAGCTAACTGAGTGTATTAAAGATGTTAAAGACTGGATGACCAACAATTATCTTCTCTTAAACTCAGACAAAACAGAATTATTACTTATTGGGCCTAAATCCTGTACACAGCAGATCTCACAACTCGATCTACAATTAGAGGGATACAAAGTTAGCGTTAGTTCTACTATAAAAGATCTGGGTGTCATATTAGACAGCAATTTAACTTTTAAAAATCATATTTCCCATGTCACAAAAACTGCTTTCTTTCATCTGAGAAATATAGCTAAGTTACGAAGTATGCTATCCATCTCAGATGCAGAAAAGCTAGTCCATGCTTTTATGACTTCTAGGCTGGACTACTGTAATGCTCTGTTTGCTGGCTGCCCAGCATCCTCTATTAACAAACTTCAATTAGTACAAAATGCAGCTGCCAGAGTTCTAACCAGGTCTAGAAAATTTGATCACATCACCCCAATTTTATCCTCCTTACACTGGCTGCCTGTTAAGTTTCGTATTGAATTTAAAATATTGCTTCTTACATATAAAGCTCTAAATAATCTAGCTCCTGCTTATCTAACCAATCTTCTGTCTCGCTACAATCCAACTCGCTCTTTAAGATCTCAAAACTCAGGACTTCTGGTAGTACCTAGAATAGCAAAGTCGAGTAAAGGAGGTCGAGCCTTCTCATTTATAGCTCCTAAACTCTGGAATAGCCTTCCTGATAACGTCCGAGGCTCAGACACACTCTCCCAATTCAAAACTAGATTAAAGACCTATCTGTTCAGTAAAGCATACACTTAGTGCACCACTTAGGGGGCTTCCACACAGGTTATGCATCTTGCTGATATACACTGTGAACATCAGCTACGCTAATTATTTTCTTTATTCTCCATTTCCACCTGGGGATACTCTTCCCGAGGCCCTCAGACTATGCAGAGTCACTGATTCGATCCAAGACCAACGACGAGATGATCCCAAGGTTTCCATATCCTGGACCTGGCCGAATCCTGAACAACTACTGCGATGGTCATGGAAGAGTGGAGAACATGAGACTGTTTCCTATGACGCTCCAGAGACAGACGAGTTTTCGCTGAGGCCAGCTTCCAGCCTCCGCCACTGAGACTGCAGCTCTGCACAAGACGTTTGGCCAGCGGAGAAATTAAAATGGTCGTGCCCAACTGAGCCTGGTTTCTCTCAAGGTTTTTTTTTCTTCACTTCCGCCTTTAGTGAAGTTTTTTTTCCCTCTCCGCTGTCGCCACTGGCTTGCATGGTTCAGGATCTGTAGAGCTGCGCATCGTTGGATTTGCTCTTCAATATTTGGACTCTCAGTAGTGATTATTAAACCACACTGAACTGAGCTAAACTGAACTGAACTTAAACACTACAAACTGAACTACACTGTTCCTATTTACTATGACCTTTTATGTGAAGCTGCTTTGACACAATCTACATTGTATAAGCGCTATACAAATAAAGGTGAATTGAATTGAATTGAATGCAACGGGTTATGAAAAAATTGCATTTGAACTAAACTTTATATATCAGATATTACAATCTTAATATTTTTTTTAATCTCTTTGCACATTATTATTTTAGAATGATTAATATTTCCTGCCCTCATTTGCACTTAGCAGTCTTTTGGTGAGGATGGTCTCCTCAGCTCTCTTTTCAACATTAATATGACATATCTGAGCTCAGTTTTTTTTTTTTTTGGCAATAACTCCACCTCCCCCCAAGTGTCTATGATTGAAACCTTAAATTCATCATATCACATCACAGGGTGAAATGTAAGTGAGCGAGTCAAAGATGAGGACAGAATGAAAGGAGAAACGAGTCTGTGCTGCTTTTAATGAGCAGATCTGATGATGGAAAAGACTTCAGGCTTTTTGAAGCAGTGTGAAGCTAAGGAAAGGGACAGGCTAGCTCCTGGTCTGGCTGTGTTTGTACGCATGTGTGTGTGTGCGTGTTTGAATGACGCACTGGCAGGGTTAAATAAAGAACTGTCCAAAAAAATGAAAATGTTTTTGTTTGTGTCATGTCGTTCTGACCCTGTATTATATGCTGTCCGTCTTCCAAGAAGCACAGAATTGGATGTTTGAGCTTCTGTTTTCAATGCTACTGTATGAAATTGTACAAGTGGATATTCTGCTAGAATATTACTTTTGCACTTCATGCACTATTAAAAAATAAATCCGTGAGATTTGGTATACACTCTCAAAAATAAAGGTACAAAACCTGTCACTAGTGCAGCACCATTTCAAAAAGGACACTTTTGTACCCAACAGGTCTACACTTTTACCTTAAGGATATACTTTTGTATCTTTAATGTACTGTACCATGAGGTGCACATTTGTACATTAAGGTGTATGCCTTTTAAGGTCCAAATGTGAACCTGACAGATGTACCTTTATTTATTTATTTTTTTACTGGCTGTGAGGGTTAACCTCCATAGATAACAATCCAGAGAATCTTTTCATACCACTTCATGTTTTTTAAAGTGGAAGAATTAAGAAAAAAAAAAAAAATGTTTCTGTTAATTGAAAGATTGCAAAGGCAAACAAAAAGAGTTCTTCTGGGACAACATTTTTTTCTTGTTTGGAACTGTGAAAAGGATCGGTTTTCTACACTTATAAATGTGTTAGAAAACCAAAAGCTGTGGTTTCCTGCTATTATTCCTTTATAATTTATTGACAGTCAGCTTTAAGATAGTAAAGCAACATGACGAATCAAAGTTCATCGCAAGTACACAAGTGGCTTTTCCACAAACTCTGGTAAATTAATTATATGCAGTCTCATGTACACAAATACAAAACACCATCATGGTGACATGCTTGAAACTAAAAGAGTGCCGTAATCAAAATTTAACCACATACAATGTAGAATAACACAAGAAAAATCTTTGAATAAGATTATTTTAGGAATACTATGTGAAGTCTCAAACAAAAAGTTCTGGAAATGGAAATGTATGCTTCCCACACTACTGGAGACTTCTCTGAACATTTTAAATAAAAATGCAAACTAGTTAATGAATCATAGTAGTACATCTCTTCACTGATTCTGAATCAAACACCAAGTTCAAGTATTGGCCAGCTCTAAAACCTTAAACAGAAAGAAATATTAAACTCGTTCTGACTGTTTTTCTTGATGTTTGAATTTTTTATTCAGACAATTTCCTGATTGTAAATATACTGTTTTTCCACTGTAAAACAACATTGTAAGACATTGTCCAAAAACATATAAATATCTCATTAGATTTTTAACAGTTTGGCACCACAGCATAAAGAAACCCACCTCTTTCTAATTAGCAAGTTTTTCCAAAATGTGGAAGCTGTGGATCTCTGTAACATGAAGATAGTTAATGACCCGATTTTTGGGTGAGCAGTTCATATTTCTTTGTAGTTTCCTAGTTGTTTCCTTACAGCCTATTCCTTACCTTTATCTATGCTCTGTTCTCCGGGTGCCTCTGTTCTTTCTTTCTTCTTGGACAGTCAGGAAGCACCAAGGGAGAAATAAGGAAGCATTTATGTGGAGTGATCTTTACCCATCCATCCTGAGGGGCCCGTGCTGTGATGAAGGAATGAATAATGAATATATCAGATGAGAAAAAAGATGAGGCAAAGAGGGCAAAAATGATAAAGGGATATCCCAGACTGAGTAATTATCTTCATGCTCTCCCTTTTAGATGTGTGTTGGAGTCAGATTGCCAAATATAGCATAGAAGTATTATAACAGGGCAGTGACTCAGAACATGTTTTACTTTTAGTATTGTTGTAGTTTACTGTTGCATATTTAACATTGTTGTCAATATAGTATCTGCTTCATCAATACAGCACTGTTATAATGCATAATTTAATGTAGTAGCAACAAAGTTATGCCAATAATACACCACCAGTCAAAAATTTGGTAAAGATGTTTTTTCATTTTGTGTAAGTATTGGCCCCTGAAAAAAAATCTTATTAGGAATTCCTTATGGTTTGCACTGCATTTTATAACATACTTTATTTTTTAATCTTAAGTTAAGGTATTTTCAAATAGGTGTGTCTAAACCTTTGTCTGTTCAAGTACACTACCTGACAAAAGTCATGTCACCTATGTTTTAGGAACAACAAAAAATTACTTGACTTCTAGTTGATCATTTGGTTTAAGAAGTGGCTTATATGAAAGGCAAAGATTACGTTTATTTTAATTATTTAATTAGGACAGTAAGGTCTGACTTTTCTTAGACAAAAGTCTTGTCATTTAACAGAAATAATGTACAGTATAGAATATAAAGTCATGGTGCAGTGGAAAAATAATTAATATTGTGCATGAACCCCATGAGTTTGGGTGACTGTATCCATACAGTATATCTCCGCATTGAATCAAATAACTTATTAATAAAGTCATCTGGAATGGCAAAGAAAGCATTCTTGCAGGACTCCCAGAGTTCATCAAGATTATTTGGATTCATCTTCAATGCCTCCTTCTTCATCTTACCCCAGACAATAATGTTCAATAATGTTCCTGTTGGTGACTGGGCTGGCCAATCATGGAGCCCCTTGACCTTCTTTGCTTTCAGCCCCTTGACCTTCTTTGCTTTCAGGCTGAAGTATGAGAAGAATTAGCCCTTTCTTGTGGTTTGTAATGTAATGGGCAGCAAAATTGTCTTGATTTCAATGAAATAAAAGTTAATAAAAATGTAAAAAAAAAAAAAAAAAAAATTATCATAATGCTATTACTTTTACTTTTTTATTCTATTTACTTATAGCTACTTGTTGGCCTTTGTTTTAAAAAAGAACTTCACCAGCATGGACCACACCACACTTGCTAGACTTTATTGTAGGGATGTAGGGATGAAGGGGATGGTAAAAGAACAGTGGGATGAAGGGGAAGGGAAGGGAAGTAAAGATAAACAGTAAACAGGTAGGTAGGTTGATCGGGCGTTCTGCAATGATGCCCAGAGACTCAGAGTGGGGGTACTGTCTCTGTAATATTTTTGTTGAGTGATTGGACCCCCCGATTCAACCTAGGAGTGAAGAGAAGGTTATAGGATTGTGAATGGGAAGTGAGGGAATAGAGGGAGGGAGAGTGGGTTCGAAAGAACGAGAAAAACAGTGCTAGAGGGCTGGTCTGCCTTAAATAAGTTTAAGGAAGTAGGTGTTTGGTTAAGGAGACAAAGTGAAGCATGGTTCCGTCGCCGAACCTTTATTAACAAGTTAACTCCATTTTAATTATTATTTTTTATTCCTACATAATGTTTTGGTGTAAACATAAAACATAACATTTGGTAAGCATAACAGTTGCCAACTATGACATTTTAAAAAACTGTTCTGTTTAAACGCACCCTTTCTTTTTTTTGGCTACACTTCATTTTAACAGTCCCCTTTAGACATCCTAAATGTCAACAACCAGTCATTCGAGCATCAGTAGACTGTCTGCTTCTGTATTAAAAATATACTAAAAATATACACCCGTGTTGCAACAGTAATAATGTCATCCATTTGTGATTTCACTGACAAAAATGCATCTTAATACCGGGAGCAAACATGGCCATTATCAAAATGTCTACCACTGGACAATTAAAATAAGTGTAATAAGGTCTTAAAGTAAAGCTTTTGCTTCAGTGACAGTCAATGTCAATAACATAACCTTTTTCAGGTGGTAGACATTAAGCTTACTAGCACATGACCTTTCGAGGCCCCCAACTCCCAATGTTTTGATGTTGTTTTGGGGGGGATTTAATCTTTAATTAGAAGGCCTTAAGCTTTATTTAGGTGAGTCAGAACCAACCCCTCCTTTCAAACACCTCTGTAATTCACCACCTGCTAACAGCCACACAAACACTTACTCACAGCCTGACCCCGTGATCGATCTGAAGTAATTGTGTCAATAACGAGTGCCTTCACCACCCTGTCTTTCCATGTCTTTTATATCGCAGTGATGGATGTCACTGTAGTGTTTCTTTGTTAGTTTCTGCGTTCAGCGTGACCGCAGCCCTCCTCAAGAAGCAGCATTTTTAGCCAACAAATGCATATGATTAATGCAAGCGCAGATGCAATCCATCCTTGCCACCGACTTTTGTATGCTACATTACCAGGAATCCTGACAGGGCCATGTGCTAAGATGAATCTGTGCCATTCTTTCCATTGGGAATGAAAGTAATAGCTCAAAACAAGTCATACGTGAGCTATAATGAAATCTTACAATCTGGAATATATTAATCACCCCCCTTTTTTTTTCTTGCTGGAATCATAGACGTTTTCCCCATTACGTACTGTTACATCAGTGCTGACGTGGTTTTATAGCAAGGTTCCCAGCCTTCATATTTCTCGTGCTCGTTCACAGTCAATCTTAGTTTCTTCATTCTCTTTCTGCTGTTGTCTATGCAGAGCGTAATCTAGTGCTCCAGGGAGAAGCTGCATCCAAAGTCCAGTCACACTGATGGCATTTTAATTATGTTCCTCAGCCCATTAACTCAAATGTGATTGGCTACCACCATCTATCGCGCCGAAGTAAACAGACATACCCATAAGTGAAAGGATTCGAGTAATTAAAACATGTTCTAATCAAAATACAAAGGCGAGAACACACACTAATTGAAATTATTGAACTGCTAGCAGCTGCTAGCAACTGTAGTTCGATTAGACGGACGTTTATCTGAATTTAAACGTGCCTTACTTTAAACTTACATTGCAAGTCAAAGTGCATCAGTCACCTTCAATGTAAAGTGCTAATGTCTATAGGTTAGAGAAGGTCCATTTCCAATTAAGTTGTGGCCGATTGTCAAGGACCTCAAGAAAGTCCTTCTCTTTTGCTGACGGCTGAAGTCACGAGGCTGTTTCTTGGTGCTGGATTTGTGGCTGTTTTGGGCTCTCCTGAGCCACCGGCGGACCCTGCGGCAAGGTTGTTTTTGGCAATAATAAGTGTGAATCACAATATTGGCAGAGAAATGTTACAAAGCCGTAATTGATGACTTTGCTTCCAGAATATAAACAGACATTTTGTGGAGCCAGGATACAAAGACCCTTTGAATATTGAGACATTGGTTGTCAGTTAATGGAAGAGTTATTTATTTCATTTAGTATTTGCTGTCTTTACAAATGCATTTATTTATTTTTTTTAAACAGCTAATAACTGGTATCACAAAACCCAGCAGTAATGTATTAATTCAAAATTCATAACTACATTTTTTTTCCATGAACACACAGTTGTACAGATTTCTTCTGATTATTTATAGAACAAATGGCTAGTGATTGGTATTGAATGAATTTGTTATATAACCGATGTAATTTTTATTTAGCATATTTAATCAGTTTGTTAATTCATTTGTTTTAGTAGTAGTTGTTTTAGTTTAAGTTAAGTTGAATACACACATTACATACATACATTTTTTAATTATGATTTGATACAAAAGCAGCATCCGAGAAAGGTCTAGTCCTTTAGCAGCAAAGATGGGCAGAGGATTGCCAGTTTGCCAACAAATATATGAGAAATTTATTGAAATTTTTTAAAACAATGTTCCTCAAAGAGAGATAGGAAGACATTTGGGTATTTTAACTTTAACAGTGCATAGCACAATTAAAAGATTCAAGGAATCTGGAGTAATTTCAGTGTGTAAAGGACAAGGGTGCAAGCCTAAGCTGAACTACCATGATCTCCGATCCCTCAGGTGGCACTGCATCAAAAATCGTCATTCATCTAAAAGCGATATCACCACATGGGTGCAGGACTACTTTGGCAATCCTCTGTCAAGTACCACAATACATAGTTACATCCACAAATGCCAATTAAAACGTACCGTGCCAAAAGGAAGCCCTATGTTAACAGTGTTCAGAAGTGACGTCGACTTCTCTGGGCTCTGTGGCATCTGGGATGGACCACAATACAGTGAAAACAGTTGGATTAGCATTTCAGGTATTTTTTTTTTTAATAAATGGAAGCTGTGTGCTCTGGAACAAAGAAGAAAAGGATCATCCAGACTGCCACAAGTCTAAAAGCCAGAGTCTGTCATCATATTAGGCTGTGTCAGTACTCTTGGCAAAGGTAACTTGCACTTCTGTGTTGGCACCATTAATGCTGAAAAGTACATCGAGAGTTTGGAGCACAATACGCTGCCTTCTTTGCCAGGGCCCCCCATGCATTCAACAAGACAATGCAAAACCACATTTTGTACACATTACAAAGTCCTGGCTGTGGAGGAAGAGGATACAGGTACTTGACTGGTCTGCCTGCAGTCCCGACCTGTCTCCAATAGAATATGTGCAAAGTGCGACAACAAAGCCCTCGTACTGTTGCCCACCTTAATACTTGTGTGCAGGAAGAATGGGAAAAAATCACTTGACACACTTCATCACTTGGTGTCTTCAGTCCCTAAACGTCATTTAAGTGTTGTGAAAAGGATTGGCAACATTATAAAGTATTAAATGCTTTACTGTTCCAACTTTTTAAAAAATGTGTTGCAAGAACCAAAATTGGAATTTGTGTTTAATTTTAAATAAAACAAAGGAACACAGGAACACAATAAATAATGTTTGTTGTATTTTCTGCAAGGAAATAATAAATAGAGAGAGTTTTCTGGAACTAATAACCTCGATTAAATATATTACTTAAATGTGTATAAATAAAATAATACACCTAATTAAAAAATGTTCACCTAATTAAATATTGTAAATTAATTAAGCATTCTGTGTTCAAGTGCTAAATTCTGGCAAATGTTCATTGTGTTTGGGGGTAAACAAAAGTAAACATCACTTGTTTCACAGGTCCCTCAAGCTGCAAATTACTTCTCATTCTGACAGACAGAGGGGAAATGATAATTGCACAACATCCTGATTTATGATTTATCATTTCCAGAAGCTATAGTTAATTGTTTTGTTAACATCACATCTTCAACCTCCACTTTTATAAACATGTTTTCAAATATGTGATAAATTTCATTTAATACACTTAAAAAATTTGGATATATTAAATATATACACAAATGACGTAAAGCATTTAGTTTGTTTGATGCCTTTCCCATCCTTCTGAATTAACATTAGAATGGTTTACCCGCCTTGTTCCTGACATCAAGCATTAAAGTCTGGCAGAGGATATGATATCTATGATTTTTGAAGCCCCTGTTGGATGTTGGTTTCACAGCCAGTCACATTAAGCCAAAGCATGCCTGATAGGCTCATGTCTTTTGCAACCTGTCTCACTTTTTCCTGTCAAATACAAAAGAAGATATTTTGAAACTCAAATTCTTAGCTTCTTTGTAGGAACAAAAACATTCTTCGAAATACCTGCCTTTGTGTTCTGCAGAACAAAGAATGTTGGACATCCAGGGCTGCCATAGATATGTATGACACTGCTACATTTCAGCCAAACCTGAAATGCATTGTTCCAGGTGTACTTTTCAGATGGTACATCCAGAGATGTTCTATAAGCAAATAATTTTTTTCTTATTACAGAAGAAGGTTTTTGAACAGCACAGTGTCAGAAAGAAGTATCATATAGTACATGATGATATTGCATTGCTTTTAAGATGTTTTTAAGTGAATTGTGGTTTAGAGGAAGTAAATGTCATGTTTAATTAAATGTGTTAAATATGATGGTGGCAATATAATCACATTGTTTGTTGTACATACAATTGAGGACAGAAGGATTAACCTCCCTGAATTAATAGCCCCATTGTATATTTTTCCCCTCAATTTCAGTTTAATAGAATGAATATTTTTTTCAATAGATTTCTAAACATAATAGTTTTAATAACTCATTTCTAATAACTGATTTATTTTTATTTTTGCTATGATGACAGTACATAATATTTTACCTGATATTTTTCAAGATTCTTTTATTCAGCTTAAAGGGCAATGTAAAGGCTTAACTAGGTTAATTTGGTTAATTAGGCAAGTAAGGGTAATTACGCAAGTCACTTTTTAAAAAAAATGATTTATTTGTTTAACGGTAATAACAATGGTTTGGTTTGTAGACAATCAAAAAATATATAGCTTAAGGGGACTAATAATATTGAGCTTAAAATGCTTTTAAAAAAAATTTAAAACTGCTTTTATTCTAGCCGAAATAAAACAAATAATACTTTTTCCAAAAGAAAAATACTATCGGAATTACTGTGGAAAAAATTCCTTGTTCTGTTTAGCATCATTTGGGAAATGTAAAAAAAAATAAATAAAATTTAAAGGGGGCTAATATCTCTGACTTCAACTGTATGAATGTTTGGGGACTGGCACTAAAAGGTTAACGTTCTTTCATGTTTAAAATGAACATACCACCCCTTAAAACCTAACCAAAAAACACTGACATAAAACATGAGATATAAACACAACAAACTACATACTTTGAGTTCTTGTCGAGTCTGATATCAGAGGGCTGCTTTCTGAAGCCAGTTTGTTTTTGTTTTTTAACCAAGTAAGCTTTCAGGCTCAAGAATGTGATTTTGATTTTGAGTGGGTTTCATCCAAGACTATGGAAATACACAAGATATGTCACTCATAGTTTTGAATGGGGAAAAGTGTAACGGTCAATATAGCGAATGAAGCCCCGCCTTCTAGTACAGGGGCCAATCAGTAGGTTTCTCCAGGGGAATTAATTTAATTGGTGATTCCTAATATGAAATTTAATCGTAAGCTTGGCATACAATTTTGGAGAATGTGATGTTTTCTCATTCAAACAGAATGCCCAAGCATACTGCCCGAGAGGAGTTTCAAAGATGGCCACCTAGTGAAATGTCTTGCCTTAAAGGGACTTTGGTTTCATTGCCATGGTAACTTAAGTTACATAGAGGGTTTTTAATCTAGGTAAAAGATTGCAACAGCAACATTAGACCCATTAGCTTTGAGCAAAATGATATATCTGATGCAATAAAATTCATGCGTCTTTTTGCTATATGTAAATTATTAAATTCAGTTGATTGATTTGTATTAATAAAGTCAAGTCTTTCTCTTAGCTCTCTTCTCAATCTTTGCTGGATCAGCAGTGCCTATTCCTGCCGTATACTGTAAATGTCTTTAAATTCATTTCCTCTTATAATGATTCATCTTCAACAAAAAGTGAATTGTGTTCCTTTCTCTTAAAAAATGAATCAAAATGATGCTCTCCATGTGTCTATTTGGTGCATGTATCTTTCAGATGCATGTGCTTAAGAGATAGTCAAACTCTGAGTTGAGCCTGGAGTTTATATTGAGTGCTGTGAAACCACTGAACCTGATGTAAACATTGTTGGATAAACAGAGAAACCGATAGACAGACTTACTCAGCATTGCTATTACAGTAAATTCCGAGTCTATTCTGGCTGGCTGGGCTGTGGACAAACCTATCTTGGCTTTTTTTTTCTTCTCAATAGTGTCTCACTGCAGACTTGCATGCGCACACTAACGCATGCACACTCATGTAAAGGTAACTTGGTAAACAGGTCAGAGTACATACAAAAGGGACAATAACAGTCAAGAAATGAAGACAGTAACAGATATATATAAAAAAACAGATAGTAACCAGTCAGTGGTAAGGAGTGACAACAATGCTGGTGATATAATGATAGTAATAATGACAGTAAAAAGAAAGAAAGGACAACAGTCATAATCATTAACAACAACAACGATAATAATAATAATTATAATAATAATGATAATAAAAATTTATCACAAGAACTACACCAACTCCTACCACTAGAGAGAGTTTCTAATGTTACAACTATTACTACTGCTACTACAGCCCCAACCACGACTACTACTACTATTACTACTACTACTATAATGTGTACTACTACTTATACTATTACAACAACTACTACTACTGATACGACTACACAGTCTACTACCACTGATACTACTACAACATCTACTACTACTACTTCTTATATTACTACAGCAAAGACTGCTACTACAACATCTACATCGAAAACATCCACTACTTCTGATACTACTACACCGGCAACGACTACTACTACTACTACAACACATCCACTGCTTCTAATACCACTATACCAACAACATCTACAGTACTACTACAACTACTACTTCAACAACCCCAACTACAACTGCTACTACTACTATGACTGCTACTACTACTACTACTACTACTACTACTACTACCACTACTACAGCAACCTGAATAATGACAATGGTAGAAATACTTGTACAGAATTGTCATTTTAAAGTGAATCGCCCTTTTAAGGGTTACAGATCTGACCATTTTGTCAAGTGTTTGTTTAACTCGAGAGATGAGAGCAACTGCAATAATGTTAGACATTTGTAAGAGGGCCTGTGCAAGGTCATTTTAATTGAGATATAAAAATTGGGTTTCCAAGGACACTTCACCGACAGAACAGACTCGCAGTCAGTGCCTAATCAGATTCACATGATCTACTCTCCTTACCCTTTTTATTCATTAGAGCAGGGAAATAAGACAATGCTATGGTGGAATGATAGATGCAAATATGAGCAAGCCTATGGAAAATTTCCACTGGCGTGATTATATAAACAAAACCGAAGCGGTTACAAAATTTGACCATGTAGCATGAACACATTTTCCTACTGCATTGAAGCCAAACCGATCAATCTGTCATACTTATTTTGTTTTTTACAAAGTCACACATGAAACCGAGAAGCTTGGAAATTTGCATGTGAAACATTATCTTACTAGTTTTTTTTTCTTCTGAAGTGCGTTCATGTTTTCTCAGAAAGTGGTGACCAGCACAACCTGTCCTGGACCTTGAGCCTGCGTTTAGAGCCCATGGGATCACGGGGATCATGTTTCTAACGATCATATGGATTTGCCTATATTGCTTCCATGCAAATGACCTGAGAATTCAAATAATCTCTTGAATCCATTACACTTGAAGTGCTGGTTTCCGATTTCATAGTGTTTGGGGCATTATACAACACAACTGATGAGTATCTGTTGCACAACTACAAAAAATATCCATCTACTCTGTCGAATCGCAGCTGTTAGGATATGTACACTCATTAGTCTGTAACGTCTGACACAGCACTAAATATCCTCCCCGTGCTAATTTGCATATTTTGGAAACAAGAGCATTAAACAGATATGAACTATATACTGTACATCTGGTATAAGTAGTTATGGACATTAAAACTAGTCAAATTCATTTGTAAACTCACAGATGAACACAAATGCAGTCTAATAGGAACTAATTTCACAGTCCAGCAGCTGTAGTCACTCTGGGAAATGATGCACACCATTCTGGCCATCGCTTTCATACATCATTTATTCTGTCTCTGAAGTTATTATGCTGTTTTGGAATGAATTAATCTCATTGTCTTAACAGGTAAATGTCCTCGACTGATTTGAAGGTCTTAAATTATCTTTTTTTTTGTCTGGCTGCATTGTTGTCCAGATGTGTGTAGCCATCTTATGGTGTCACACTGGTATGGAGCTTAAAAGCTGTTATCTTAACAAATGCCATCTGGAAGCATTTGGCAGCTCATGTGATTAAGTATCATATCATGGTGAGCAGCAGTACTGATAAGCATTGAGTGACATACTGTAGGCCTGTTCATGTTCTATGTGATTAAACAATTACAATGGTGTCCCAAACCTTAAAAATGCTTCCTGCACAGGCAGTTTGAAAGGAAGGAATGCTATTTTAGGTTTGCTCATAGTACACTGGGCGAAAGAATCTTGCTGCCTAAAATTTTTTAGTTGAATCAAATTAACTTTTCAAGTAATCTCAACTCACATCAGTCAAACCGCCGTAAACTTATTAAGTATACAGTCAGTGGTCCCTTGTTATTCAAGGGAGTTACGTTTTAAAAATAACCCGCAATAGGCGAAATCCGCGAAGTAGTCAGCTTTATTTTTCACAATTATTATAGATGTTTTAAGGCTGTAAAACTGCTCACTACACACTTTATACACTTTTCTCAGACAGGCATTAACATTTTCACACTTTTCTCTCTTGTTTAAAGATTCTCAAAGTTCAAACTTTCATAGAAAAGTAAGTCCAGTATTCTAAAATGAAACCAAAGATCAAAACCTGTTGTCAGGTGCAAATATTCATCGCTGTCAGCAAAAGGTTCATAAAGCTTTTTCTTTTGTGCGGATAATGTTGGCATTTAGCGTAATGTTCTTTTTCCTGCAGTCACTGATCCATCTTTAAGGTGGTCGCACACCGGATACGCCGCGCACATGACAGTTGGAAGTAACACACACCGGACGTGCATGCTATTTAAAATTAAATTATTCAGATAGAGCTGCAAAAATATGAATGATGTCTGAGTCATAGCTGGGCACTGCAGACAGCCACCGACTTGCAACGCACACTGATATAAACCTGTGTTTACAATTCTAAAATGCGTGGCGCGTCGTAGTGCTGTGCATCTAGTGTGCGACCCCCTTTACGATGGTATTGCTGCAGACAGTTAAAGTCCATTTGCATCCTTGTTAGAACTGCTAGCGATCAAAGATTTATGTTCATTCGGCAAGCTGAACGCATTCTGTACTATTATTTTATTAGTATTTATCATTTTTATTTTATTTAGAATTAGTTGACATGTAGATGCAATATAACTTAAATTCAACAAACAGACCATCAAAGTAAAGTGTGACCCCTTTTTTTTACTGTGTATTGTAGTAATTGTTACTGTTTTTAGCACATTGTATGCACATTTTGTAATAATAATAATAATAATAATAATAATAATAATAATAATAATGATAATGATAATAATAATAATAATAATAATAATAATAATAATATAAATTTGACAGTATGACCCACAAGATTATGACACATCATTATAATTTTGAGAATGTTTTCTTTGTTAGGATTTTTCATTATGTTTTTTTTTTTTGTGTTGCAAAACTGAATTTTTAACATTATTACTTCAATGTTCCACGTCACATGATTACTCCTACAGTACTTGAAATCATTTTTATATTCTGATTCAGTGCTCAAGAAAACTTTCTCACCAGTTTTGAAAGCCATAATATCTTTTTCAAATGATTTTTGAAGATAGCATAAAACAGCATTCATTTCAAACTGATTTTTTTGTTATTGATATTTGTAATCACTTTTGATTAATTGAATGCATCCTTGCTTAATACAAGTAATTTTTTATACGGTACTGATCTCAGTTTTGAACGTATTAGTATATTCAAAAATATGTATGTTAGAATTTATCACCATCATTTTATACTTACAGTATAGTCTTTCTAGGGTAAAATTTGAAAAGCATATTTTTTTGTATTGAGAAAAAGCATACTAGACATTTGATAAATGTTAAAGATATTTCGTTTTTTGTTGGTGAAGTGTTTTATTTTTTTAGGGCAGCTACGTGCAGGAGCCAACAGGGCTAACCAGCCAAACCAAACACCCACAAGCACACACAGAAAGACATACATCCTCTCTTGCCTTTTTCTTAGACCCTCTAATTCAGCACTTTGTAGCTTCATTGATTGAACAGTGGCTTTAATAGCTTTCAAATACCACAACCTATCTGAAGAGGAGCTTTGAAGCATGAAAAGAGATGAGCCTCTAAAGATTAACTCTCAGCGCCGCTCACCTACAACCTACCAGTTTTAGTGACGCTACTCTGCATCTGCTGATTGTCCTCACACTGGAAGAGGCTAGAGACCAGTACACACAGACACACATGCACATTTTAATGAATATGTCTACTACTAGTAAGGATCCAGTCCACATTTTTATGGCACTTTGTAACCATTTTAAGTTCTTGTTAAATCACATGAATTTGTACAGTCGTATTTGTGTGTGTGTATATATATATATATATATATATATATATATATATATATATATATATATATATATATATATATATATATAATTTTTTTTTTGCATTAAACTGATAGTTGAATGGGTTAAGTTCACTGTTCCACCAAAAATTATTTGCCCCTTTAGCCCGGTATGGTATGGTTTAGTGCGCTTTTATGGACATTTCCACTGTCAAAAGGTACCAAAAAGCGAACCGTACCCTACTGCTTTTTATGGCCTGTTTTCACTGAGTGGTATGATAAGGAACGGTTTGGTTCACTTTTATGGCTGTTTCCACTGTCAAAAGGTACCAAAAAGAGTACTGTACCGTACCACTTTTTGGGTACCCGATCGAAAGTGTTTACCTAGCACCACAGAAGGGTGCCAAAACGTGGAGCAAGATGCGCAGCTGAACGCTATTGGTTTACAGAGATATGTCATAGCTTGTGCACAAGCCAGGAGAATGAAAACAAAGGAAGCTCCATTTTTAAATACACAGCCAAGACATTACATCGTAATAATATATACATATAATAACGAGCCATGGTGGACCCTAGTTAAAACAAACCCTGTCGTCCTCTTAATGAACAGCCACAAAGCCAAGAAGAAGATCAGAATCTACTCTGTCCCGTAGTGGTTTACAAGGCCGTCTAAAGCGGTTTTGCTTTCTCACGTGCGTGAGCCGCACATCTACATTTGAATTAACGACTTCTTGAGCTGATGATAATAACGTGCATGTGATTATTGAAGTTCTTCTAACATCCGATCCTTTCAGAAATGGACAAACGTAGAGTGATGTGCAAAAAACAAAGGAGCAAATGATTCTTTCAGCAACTTAAAACATGAACAACCTGCCATGTTAAATTATTATCATTGCTAAATGTATGCTGTGTGAAGTTTTTCTGTAATCGGTAACATATAAGTAAGACTGTAAGGGTCTGTTTGTGTTCATATATGTTTCATTTATTTAATTATTTTATATAATTGCAGACGTTACACTAGGCTATTTCACACTGTCATTGATCTGCACTTATAATCAAATCATGTTCATAGAAAAGTTAGTAATGAACATTTATACACAAGTAACATTATTAATGTGTATAAAGCATCTGTTTTGTGAGTAGTGCTTCTCATATGATGTGTGAACTACCCGTACAGCTTTATTTTGACATTTCCTTGAGCGAGAATGACGTTGACTGAAACTTTCTGTCGTACACCATTGGTACCCTTTTGGCAGTGGAAACGCAAGCCTGATAAAGGTGACCTGTACCGACCCGTACCATACCGTACTGTACCACACAGTGGAAACGGGCCAATAATGTACATTCCATAAATTGTTTTTAGCTACAACTGTGCACATTATTATATACAATGTTAGTGAAATAGATATTGATAAAATAAAATGCAAATCAATGGCATTGAGATTCGAAATAAGTCTTATGAAGTGAAACAATCAGCATGCAAGAAACTGTACATTATTTAAACATTATTTAAACATGATCACCTGTTTTTTTGCAAGCCTGCTTTTTTATTTTTAAAGAAGTCTCGTATACTTACCAATTCTTGTTTGATTAAAAAGTAATAAAAATGGTATTATACAATATCCTTTTAAATTGAATTCTGAATAACTCTTTTCATTTGATCATATTTTTCAAAGCATTTAACTCTTGTGATGGCAAATCTGAATTTTCAGTGTCAAATAATTACCTTCAAAAAATAATTCGATTTTTTTTTTCGACCTGCAATGTACACATACTGTATGAAATTGTCACCTCTTAAAATAGTTAAATTTTCCCATGGGATCATGTTGGCAGGTCCATGTGTGTCCTTCACAACTCACCTTTAAAGTTTGACCACCATGAGGTGTTTGGACACCCACTGCCATTGGCTCCAGCCTCCCCAGACGCCAATTTCGCACCTTTATGTTGAACTTCTACATTGCATCAAAGGTGTTGACGGTGTGAAAATTGTATTGTGGTCAGTTACCTGCGTTGACCTACACAAATCCCCCTTGCCCCCTCTCACCGCTTCACAAAACCCCGGTGGGCTCAGTTAACAGAGCTTGAGGTACAAACGAGACCTTAGGCATCGAGCTTGTGGGCTTTGCCAGTGTTTTGTGTGGCATTTAGTCTTCAGGGCTTTCCAGGTCATGCTAGAGGTCTTTCGGTGGCCCAAACCGCTACGGGACAGTGGAGCGAGGGGACAGTGCACTTCCTGAGGTCACTTTGGCTTGCCTTTTCCAAAGACTTGCACAAAAGCAGCAGCAAAATAAAAAGCAACCTTGGGAGCAGGAGAGCAGCATATGGTGTTTGAGTGCTCTCATTACACTCTGTTCGTCTCACTTTCTCTGGCTCTCATAAGGGTCCTTCAATTTACCACAGTTGCACTTGGAAACAAAGAGCCCTTCTTTTGTGCGGCCGCCTAAAAGTAGTCTCTCTTACCCTCCAAATCCCATTTATGTCGCTGGCCGCTGAAACAAAAGACACAACACTCCAGCACAACAAGCGTTCAAGCAGCAGGCTTCCTGCAGCTAAATTGTGAGATTAGATTTTGTGTGATACACTGAGCTTTTCCAGGCGTGCCGTGTTTATCTCTTTGTGACAGGACGGTGGACATGAGATGGACATGGGAACCAGCGGGGTTGACTTCATCCTCAGTCCGGTCTCTGGTCTCGCACGAGATCCCGTGAGACAGCAGCTGATAATTGGTTGAAATCCCAGCAGGCGGAAGCGCTGGTTTAATCTTGTGTGTGTGTGTGTGTGTGTGTGTGTGTGTGTGTGTGTGTAATCCTAACGCCTTGTCTGGCACTGATAGGTCCACAGCAAACCTGAAGCGCCCCCTGAGCTCCTGAGACACACTGCTTCAAAGAATGTGGGGGAACAAATCCTGTGTGTGTGAGAGAGAGAGGGAGAGAGAGAGAGAGAATCATAACAGTTTGTAATGGAGATGATGTTGTTGTCGACAGATTTTACATTCAGAACTGCTTGAATTTCTCCATTTGTGCAGTCGATTGCCAGTAAGAGGTTTTTACCTGGCACTTCCTTTCGCTTTATTCTTGATGCTTGTGCCTGCAGGCAAGGTGAAACTTTATTGACTGTTAATGTTGACTTATTCATTTCTGTAATGTAGCTTTTAGTGATACAGCAGATAGATTGCATTAATATCATTGTGCAAATACATGCAATGTCCACGTGTAGCTATGCGATATGGCTCTATATTGGCATGGCTGTGATTCAGCATGTATGGATATGGATGGAATAAGTGTGTACATTAAAAAGAAAATAAACACCTACAGTATTATCTTGAAAAACCTTTATGTGAGGAACAACTTCCTTCTGCCACAGATTCAAATGTCAATGTAGGATTAACAAAGCAATGAATCATTCATTCAGACAAGGACTCTATCAGAATTAATTCAGTCGAATGATTCATTCAAAATGGTTGATTCATTGAGAATTAAACAATTGGGCATATTCTTGAATGAATCATCTTCTCAATAAATCACCTAAAGACCAGAACATCTTACTCATTCCCTCAATATGTAGAGTTGTCTGTGTTATCTGTTCTGGGCAAAACCCATGGAAAGAGTGATTAGAGCAGCATGAAGTCAAACCTCCATATGGGTAACAGAATCAGAATTCATGCGTAAACAATTACAGTTAATTATGAATTTATGTAAATGTCAGAGATGTGGGGCTGATAACTATGTACTTGGGTGAATATACACTCACTGGCCACTTTATTAGGTACACCTTACTAGTGTACCAGATTGGAACCCCTTACCTTCAGAACTGCCCTAATCCTTCGTGGCATAGATTTAACAAGATACTGGAAATATTCTTCTGAGATTTTGTTCCATATTGACCTAAAAGCATCACACAGTTGCTGCAGATTTGTCGCCTGCACATCTATCATGCAAATCTCCCATTCCACCACATCCCAGCGGTGCTCTATTGGATTGAGTTCTGGTGACTGTGGAGGCCATTAGAGCACAGTGAACTCATTGTCATGTTCAAGAAACCAGTCTGAGATGATTCGCACTTTGACATGGTGCATTATCCTGCTGGAAGTAGCCAGTAGAATATAAAAGTGAAGATGAATTGTCGCCTCAGTTTCCTGTTCTTAGCTGACAGGAGCACCCGGTGTGTTCTTCTGCTGCTGTAGCCCATCCTCCTCAAGGTTGGATGTGTTGTGCATTCAGAGATGCTTTTCTGCATAGCTCGGTTGTAACGAGTGGTTATTTGAGTTACTATTGCCTTTCTATCAGCTCGAACCAGTCTGGCCATTCTCCTCTGACCTCTGGCATCAACAAGGCATTTGCAGCCACAGAACTGCCGCTCACTGGATGTTTTCTCTTTTTCGGACCATTCTCTGTAAACCCTAGAGATGGTTGTGCGTGCAAATCCCAGTAGATCAGCAGTTTCTGAAATACTCAGACCAGCCTGTCTGGCACCTACAACCATGCCACGCTGAAAGTCACTTAAAAGTCACATATTTCTTCCCCATTCTGATGATCAGTTTGAACTGCAGCAGATCGTCTTGACCATGTCTACGTGCCTAAATGCATTGAGCTGCTGCCATGTGATTGGCTGATTAGAAATTTGCATTATTAAGCAGTTAGACAGGTGTATCTAATAAAATCAGTGTACATCTTACTATATATGAGGTAGGCACAGTTCAGCCAAGCACTGAAGACAGACTTTGTTTATGTATGTAAATGGAGCTCTCTGATTGATGTCAGAAGCGGATTTGTACACGTAAGCTTAACTGCAATCTTGACTGATGTGTACTGCCTGAACTAACACAATGCTTGATTAAAAAAAAAAATTAAAGAGCAATATACAATATATTTAAGTTCAAACAGATTAAAACAACAGTTGTGATAGTATCATAAATAAATGCAGCACACTATAGTCTTCAGTGTCACACAATCCTTCACAAGTCATCAAAATATGCTGATTTAGTGTGCAACAAACATTGTCTCATGGAAGATGCCGTTTGACACTAGTGTACAGTCAGTATTGAGGGGGAAAGCTAAGTTGTGTAAAGGCTGGAGTCTTTTTCTATGTGAAGAGGTTAGCACCTCAGTTTAGAGTTCAGCACGTTGACAGTTGACACCATTCTTTACTTTACAGGCTTTCAGACAGTGTGGTGGGTTAGAGGCTCTAGAGAAATTCAGTTTTTGCTTGTAGCTTAGCAAACTTTACTTTATTTCTGTTGCTCTGCACCTGTATAGTCTACCTACTGTACCACTATATGCTGCTTACCTGTTTTTGGGTGGAAATGATATAAAAGCCTAAATGAGCTCTACTTCCTCAAGTTCTCTCCCAAGCTAAACACCTCATGCGATGGCGTCTGTTCTGCTGTCTCCGGGCTGAATGTGACCTTTCTGCAAAAACTGTCACAGCGCAGGCCTGTCACCGCTGTTGTTCGGGGCTGTCACTGTTCTCAAATGGAGTAGGAGTTTGCAGGATCCATTCCTGGATATGGCTTGGTAATGAGCGATAGCTGCATTTGGCTGGGTTTACTGGCAGCCCACGTTAGATAAATGGGGATCCTGACTGCCCGACGCAAGCAGGCTCAGCCTACAAGCTGCCAATAGAGATCAGGTTGCATTATGAAATTAAAAATATGCACACTATTATTGCTTGTATTTTAATCCAAGGTGCCACTGGTTCTGGCCCTCCATATGCGCTTGGAGACAATGCTCACAACTGCATGACAACACACTATAAATTTTGTTATGATTGCATTTCCTGGGATTTTTTTTGGGTTGGTTATATATATCTTTAGAAAGTTTGAAAGACACTTGTTATAGTTATAATAAAACTGATTCATTGTAGAATGTTTATTTTTAATATTTACACAGTAGCTTGCCACAAAATGCTTTAAAATAGAAATATCAAAATGCTGATACAATATTTACTGATTGCATTTTATCAAATCGCATATTAATGAGAATTTTTAATGATATTTATATATATATATACACACACACACTCACCGAACACTTTA
This sequence comes from Danio aesculapii, assembly GCF_903798145.1. Taxonomy (NCBI): domain Eukaryota; kingdom Metazoa; phylum Chordata; class Actinopteri; order Cypriniformes; family Danionidae; genus Danio; species Danio aesculapii. The sequence continues at coordinate 24,286,816 of NC_079447.1, read as the reverse complement.
TTAGGTATACTCACCGTTGCAATGCAAATTTCTAATCAGCCAATCACATGGCATGCAACTCAGTGCATTTAGGCATGTAGAAATGGTCGAGACGATCTGCTCCAGTTCAAACCGAGTATTAGGATGGGAAAGAAAGGTGATTTAAGTGACTTTAAATGAGGCATGGTTGTTGATGCCACACGGGCTGGTCTGAGTATTTCAGAAACTGCTGATCTATTGGGATTTTCTTGCCCAGCCATCTCTAGGGTTTACAGAGAATGGTCAGAAAAAGAGAAAATATCCAGTGCCTTGCTGATGCCAGAGGTCAGAGGAGAATGACCAGACTGGTTCGAGCTGATAAAAAGGCAACAGTAACTCAACTAACCACTCGTTACAACTGAGATATTCAGAAGAGCATCTCTGAACAGACAACACATCTAACCTTCAGGCAGATTGGCTACAGCAGCAGAAGACCACACCGGGTGCCACTTCTGTCAGCTAAGAACAGGAAACTGAGGCTACAAGTTGCACAGACTCACCAAAATTGAACAATAGAAGATTGGAAAAACGTTGCCTGGTCTGATAGGTCTCGATTTCTGCTGTGACATTTGGATGGTAGGAACAGAATTTGGTGTTAACTACCTGAAAGCATGGATCATAGTTCAGGCTGGTGGTGGCCCAGTCGTACCAGTTGAGCATTGTGTCAACACCACAACCTACCTGAGTATCGTTGTTGACCATGTCAATTCCTTTATGACCACAGTGTACCCATCTTATGATGGGTACTTCCAGCAGGATAACGCACCATGTCATTAAGTGCGAATCATCTCAGACTGGTTTCTTGAAAATAACAATGAGTTTACTGTACTCAAATGGCCTCCACAATCACCAGATCTCAATCCAATAGAGCACCTATTGGATGTAGTGGAACGGGAGATTCGCATCATGCATCAAAATTTGCAACAACTGCTTGATGCTATCATGTCAATATGGACCAAATCTCGGAGGGATATTTCCAGTCCCTTGTTGAATCTATGTCATGAAGCATTAAGGCAGTTCTGAAGGCAAAATGGTTCCAACCCGGTATATAAATATATTTTTTATGAATATTTTATGAATTTTTACATGTTATTTTTTTGTATGTGTAATATATATATTTGTACAGTCTATAGCAGTTGTGAATTTGGTTTAGTAATCAATTCATATTAATATTTATTTACTCAAATATGTTATGCTCTTGCATGACTTGCATTTTAACCAATACATCTTTCTTTCTTTTTTTGCTCTTAGTGTCATTCTGTATCTGTGCCAGTGGTGCTACTTAAGTTAACATTCAAGGAAATGACAGGGTTGCAAATCAATCTCATTCTATGATCTTCTAGCCCTTGAGCCCCACAATGATGGTGGAGCTTAATGACTCAATACATCAATATGCATCTTCCAGCAAAGGGTACTTAACCCAAGCAGAGGGACAGTAGTATTTGAAAGAAAATCCACATGACACATTATAGAAGATGTAGGGTCATATGCAGAGGGCATGGACATCTCAAACAGACAGGATGAGCCTCTGAGGTCAATGAAACCAGCTGAGAGAGGAGTTAGTGTGATGTGTGTGTCAAAATAAGTGTGTGACATACAGTAGGTGCTTGCTCTGAAATGAAATACTGTAAAATGTGAAAAGTTGAATTACTTAAATGTGTTAGTTAACCTGTAAATATTTATTCGGTAACACTTTATTTTGATGGTCAATTTGAATATTAGTAGACTGTCTGCTTAATATCTGTTGATACTGCTCCTTCAACAGACATTTAACTGACTATAAGAAACTTTGCAAGTACAAGTCAACTTACACCAACCACAACCTAATAGTCTACTTATAATCTAATGAGAATTAGTTGGCATGTAGATGCAATGAAACTTAAATTCAACAAACGGATCATCAAATTAAAGTGTGACCATTTATTTTGTATTAATTACTCCTTAATTATTATTATTAATTACCAAACCCCTAACACCTTCAGGCATCTTCGGAACACAAATTAAGCTATTTTAGGTGAAATTAACGTAGTCACATCGAATATGGCACACAATAAGAGAATGCAGGAACAGACAGAAATAAAGTAACACCAGAAAAAGTAAATAAGTAACACAAATAGTTACTTTTTTGGGGGAGTAACTCAATATTGTAATGCATTACTTTCTGAATTAAAATGAATGTAGTCACATTGTATATGACTCGCAATGAGAGAATGCATGAACAGACAGAAATAAAGTAACTCAAAAGTGACGTAACGCATTACTTACTATAAAAAGTAACCAAGTTATGCAACTAGTTACTATAGTAACTCATTATTGTAATGCAAAATATATCATATTCCAATACAATCTCACGGCAATTCGTAACTTTTTGATTTAGTGGCTAATTCGTATGAATTCGTACAATCTAATTCGTACATTTTCGTACGATTTGCTCATCCCCCAATGACGGTTGGGTTTAGGGGTGGGGTAAGGTGCCACGCCTCCTTTTTAAAATTGTACAATTTCGTACGACTGAACTCGTACGAATCCGTACGAATTAGCCACTAAACTGACAAAACGTAAAATACTTACATTTTCTCGTGAGATCAGGCTGCATATTCAATGGTTCAATCAGAATATTCTGAATATGATAACCACTGAGTATGATATATTTTGAGGATGGTTTTGGCACCTTGGACCTAGACAGTGAGGTTGCAAAAGGTCCAAGGTGCCAAAAACATCCTCAAAATATACCATATTCAGTGGTTCAATCAGAATATTATGACACTATGAGCAGTGTTGGGTAAAGTTACTTTAGAAAGTAATGCATTACAATATTGAGTTACTCTCCAAAAAGTAACTACTTGCATCACTTAATTACCTTTTATGGTAAGTAATGTGTTATGTTACTTCTGAGTTACTTTTAATTCAGCAATTGTTTAAAAAAAAGTAAATTAACTAAACTAAAAACTAAACTGAAAAAAAACAGGCATTACATTTTTTTAACTCAAATATTATTACTTAATTTTGAAAAGTAATGTGTTACCCCCAACATTGACTATGAGAAAACGACTTCTCAATAACTTTATTTCTTCTTCTCAGTGTCAGAAAAGTGTACGCATCTGGAAGGTTTACATTAGTGCACAATGCTTGTGACACAATATACTGACACTGAGGAGAAGAAGCTGTTAAATAAAGTCATCATTGTTTTTTTTTTTATTGCACACAAAAGTATTCTTGTGGTGTTATAATATTCTGATTAAACCACTGCAGACATATGGTCTGTTTTGAGGATGCTTATTGATATTTTTCTGGACTTTGAACATCGTGAACTTTGCTGTCTGTATGGTTGGAGAATGAGGGAACTCTCCGATTTTATTCAAAATATCTTAATTTGTCTTTCAAAGATGAACGAAGGTTTCAAGGGATTGGAATGACATGAGGGTGAGTAATTAATAACATAATTTCCTTTTTTACTTAAAAATCTTTGTGGAAATGTATTTACTGCAACATATTTGTCATGAGTTTGGGGCACACAAGTGTCTCTCAATAACTCTCATTAACTCAAATTAATTTGCTGCTTGTTAAAACTACTCATTTACAATGAGCTGAAACAACACAATTCTTGAGATTTGATGTTCAATCTACTTAAATTGGTTAAGTTAACTTATTTGACTTGTGTTGGGACAACATGAATGAATTGTGTGAAACCCTGGATATTTTACAATGCATTTGTCACAATGTTGATTGTAATTTTATTGAAATATCAAGTAAACTCACTCACTCACTCACTCACTCACTCACTCACTCACTCACTCACTCACTCACTCACTCACTCACTCACTCACTCACTCACTCACTCACTCACTCACTCACTCACTCACTCACTCACTCACTTACTCACTCACTCACTTTCCTTTGGCTTAGGCCCAATCCCAATTCTATTTTTGTACCCCTACCCCTTTCCCCTTCCCCTTGGCCCTTACAAATGAGGGTTAGGGGAAGGGCTTCAATATTTACCTCTAAGAATTGGGACAGCACCTGCACACGTCATCATATGTCATCGCGATCTCTTGCTTCATGTGAGATCGGACAATCGCGACTGCTGTAGTTATTATCATGTTTGTTTGTCGTAAAAATTTGTAATAATGACAAAAAATACCAATTTGTGGATCTCCTTACTTCCGGGTTCAGTAATACTGCCGTTGTGGCTGGTGTATTCGGGGAAATTTTCTTACCCCTTGGTTTCGAGTGTGGTCCTGAAAAATCTTCGTTCGAATGGCTTTTCACCCCTTTCCCTTAGCCGTACGCCTTCAAGCTAAAGAGAATTGGGACACCCCTACCCCTTGGCTTGCACGCGCAAAACGAGGATTAAGGGGAAGGGCTAAGGGGTAGAATTGGGATTGGGCCTTAATCCCTGATTTATCAGGGGTCGCCACAGCAGAATGAACCACCGATTACTGTGGCATATGTTTTATGCAACTGGTGCACTTCCAGCTGCAACCCATCACTGAGAGTACACTAACTCGTGAACCCCTAGTGCTAGGAATCACCCATATATTCTCTCATTCACACACACATACAGTACACTACAGCCAATACAGTTTATTCGACCTACCTTTATACCATGTGTTAATGTGTTAACTATCAAAGAGACTTTTTTGATTATAGTGGATGTAAACTTGCATAGCCAGACCTCAGACTGATGGCTGATGGTCTGGGAGCTTTGGTTGTTTTGAATGCTCATGCTCACCCTATGCACCCACTATGTAATTTCGTTTGGTACCATGTTTTTGTTTATGGAATTGTTCTCAGAATAACAGTCAAACAATCAACAAATAACAAACAAATCCCAGCATAGCAAAAAATAAAAAAATAAAGTTCATTGCTTATTATGTTAATTTTTTGAAAAAACATACAATTAGCACTTAATTTCAACACTTATTTTGCTTGTAGGACCTGACACAAAGCATGGAACTAGAAATCTGCTTTAACTTACTTTAAATTCACTCTAATACAGTAATATTTTGAGGTCATGTGACTTGTTAAGTACTATGAACTTAATACAAAATATGAAAACATTTTTGAGGGAAATTAATGGTTTAACATTGCATTAAATTGACTTGGTGAATTCACTCACTCACTCACTCACTCACTCACTCACTCACTCACTCACTCACTCACTCACTCACTCACTCACTCACTCACTCACTCACTCACTCTCTCTCTCTCTCTCTCTCTCTCTCTCTCTCTCTCTCTCTCTCTCTCTCTCTCTCTCTCTCTCTCTCTCTCTCTCTCTCTCTCTCTCTCTCTCTCTCTCTCTCTCTCTCTCTCAGGCTGTTTGTACCTGTCTCTGTTCCCCAGACTCTGTTCATGTTTGTGCCGAAAGCTGCTTTCCTGCTCTCTAATTACAGTATAGCTCCCTCGCACACCTTTCTGATTGTCTCTTCCATCTCCACATCCTCAGAGGTTTTGTTCTGTCTGTCACACACCCACACTCACACTGTACACACACAGGACACACACTTAAGCCCCATGTACGACCCGGCAGAGCTGGCGAAGCTGACATTTCGCCCACCGAGCGGTCAATTAAAGCAGAAATCCATGGCATTTATGCCTTTATCCCTAAACGCAGACCTCTGTAAGTTAATGATTCTGCCCCCTGTAGACAGCAGGTACATACGCAAACAGTCACACTTCTGGATTGGTCAATGTTTTTGCATTGCTTCCCGTCTTATATCTCTGCGACTTTTTACTAAATTAAAAAGCTGGGACTGTTTATCTACAGTTTGTTCTAAACTTACAGGACTTTCATTTATTTGTATCGCACAGACTAATATTTACAATTTTCCATGTCTTCTGAAGATTTATAATAACTCTGTGTGATATTTATTCATTCATTGATAATCATTCCCCTTAGTTAGCAGTTTTGAACTTGTGAACAGCCAAAGCCTGTTTCACAAGTTTCAAGAACGAGAAGCAGATTCAATGAGTTCACTGAGTTGGAGCTGAATCAGTGAAAGAATCGTTCTTTTGAATCAACTCAAGCCTGGTGATCTGGTTTGTGAATGTAACAAATGATGATGCAATTTAATTTAATATATACTGTGCAGGTGAAATAGTTTTTATGCCATATTCCAGTATTTTTATACCATAGGAAATGTGCAATATTATTATTATTATTATTATTATTATTATTATTATTATTATTATTATTCATTCATTCATTCATTTTCTTTTCGGCTTAGTCCCTTTATTAATCTGGGGTCGCCACAGCGGAATGAACCGCCAACTTATCCAGCACATGTTTTACGCAGCAGATGCCCTCCCAGCTGCAACCCATCTCTGGGAAATATCCATACACACTCATTCACAGACATACACTACGGACAATTTAGCCTACCCAATTTACCTGTAGCGCATGTCTTTGGACTGTTGGGGAAACCGGAGCACCCGGAGGAAACCCACACGAAGGCAGAGAGAACATGTAAACTCCACACAGAAACGCCAACTGACCCAGCCGAGGCTCGAACCAGCGACCTTCTTGCTGTGAGGCGACAGCACTACCTACTGCGCCACTGCGTCGCCATTATTATTATTATTATTATTATAATTTATTATTATTATTTATGTATTTATTTATTTGGTCCTACAGCAAAGCTATTGTTAAAGGTGCAGTAGGGGCTCTGCCAAAATGCTAACCGCTAGCATAATATCTTTGAAACACAGTCCCTCACGAAAATCACAAACGCACACCTTAAAGATTACAGTAGAACCACAACCCACTCGGCCATGTCATTTGCCAGTTAGAAAACTATACAGTAAATATTTCAATTCTGAATGAAAAACTCCATTATATCTAGCACGTTTTCAGTCGTGTAGCAAGCAAAACTTGTCATAAGGTGCAACATGTCATGCATGCAAGGATTGATGGTCTCACATTCTGACGTGCTTTGTCCTTAAGCGACTACTGTATGCTTAGTGGTTTGCTGGCGTGCAGGATTTACACTTATTACTGAGCCATACTTACATGTGATTTCAGACTGAATATTCAAAGTAGCATGGTAAACAATATAGGGAGCGCGTCACAGGTTTTCATTGTTCAAAAATGAACCAATGTGAATATAAAAGCAACTTCACCTCAGTAAAGCAGGCTAGGCAGAATAGCGCTATTTACTTCTGTTTTGTTGTTAATCGAAATAAAAATCTACATTATCGATGCTGTAATGAAATATAAATGAATGAAATATAAAATGGTTACATCAGTCTTTTGCTGGAATATTTCAGTGGCTGAACAACACTCCTGTGTATACAGTATAACCAATTTGTAAAAAACAACAAAATCTACATCAGCTTTGCGTGACTAAAATAGTTTTAAAAGATAACATAACCTGTCTAAAAGAAATAACTCAGCCATGGTGTCATCCTTCCTTCAGCATTCAAAAGTAACTCCAATATTGATTCAGGATTTTAATAATTTTTTGATTCAGCATGTGTTTTTCCGCTGTCACTCTCTGTCTCGTGTGCACGTGAACATGGCACGCATGCACGCACACACATCTGCATGAACTGGTGGGCAGTTGTACAAATCTACATATGTTGACAGATGTTTTTAGAATTATGGGAATTGTTGGCCAGACAGTTTTTAATTGGAACATTTTTTATTTTATGCCTTACCCAGAATATAAAAATACATATAAATACATTTAGATCATTTACTTAATCATTACTATTAAAGTGTGAAGAGACTTTCAACCAGCACAACAAAAAATGTTTCTGAAAGTAATCACCTACTGCACCTTTAAGCCCTCAGCAGGGGCGCAACTGCACATTTACTGAGGGATATGCGGGTTCCAGTTTTGCGCACCCCTCCCCCCACCCCCTCCCTCTCGATCCAACTATATTTAATAACAGGCAAGTGACAGTGCAAGAATATTTACATTAGTAAATTAAGGATATTTTTCCTCATCAACATGCTTCAAAACAAATACATTTCGCAGTTCTGAACACAACTGGAATAGCATGAAGTAATAAAAGTATAATTACACCAAGCATGTTAAGTCACAAAGAATTATATCTCATCCCACTCCAAATTACTTCTCAGTTTCATTTTCCTCATTAAATGATTATAGCACCTTGACGCCTTGCTTTTGTACTTTTTGTACATTTGTCAAAACAAAATGATAGATATGGGAGTCTTAAAGGGCAAAACAACTTCTCACATGCATACTGTGAGAGGTGTAAGGTCTGTCTTTGCATGAACAATTGACTGAAACTGCTATTACACCTCTCACAAAGTGAAATAAAAAAAGGCTAAAATGTTTAGTGTAAAAAAAACAGAGACAAACTGCCTGACATTTTTTTGGAAAAAAAAGTTACCAAAAGGCCTGATGTATCAATATAATACATAACAAATTTATAAAAACATGTATATGATATAAAAAATGGATCTTGATAGAAGGGTTAGTAAACATTTCAGTTCCAAAAATGTAATTATTCTGACTATTTGTTCATGCGTCAGTTTTAACAGGGTTAAGAATCATTATAATCAAGTATATAAAATTTTTATCGGGGAATTTTTTAATCCAAATATTATTTTCTATTTTATCTGAAATATATTCAGGTCTGTACTTGCATAAACGTACATTTTGTGTGATCCCTCTTATTTTGGCAAAATAAATAATTAATCAATAATAAATAATAATAAATAAAGAACATTTTTCAGATAATTTTTTATAACTTTTGACCTCAACTGTACGTATGATTTGACAGTTTATTTTGATTAAAAAAATAAAAAATCGAAATGGTTACATCTACATGAACACTTCGGCTGCGTCCGAAACCAAATACTTCCATACCATATAGTACACTAAAATCAGTATGCGAGCCAAGTAGTATGTCTGAATTCATAGAATTTGAAAATCAGTATGCGAGAAGTAACCGGATGACTTACTATTTCCGGCAAGATTCTGAAGTGCACATCCCATGCATGCTGCGGTATCCCATGATGCCCCGCGAGAGAATTCATGAATGAGAGGGAAGTAATGCAACTGACGTAGGTAGGTCACGTGACCATGACAAAGTGGTGGATGTAGTACGTCCGAATTCCATTCATACTTCTTGCATTCATACTGTATAGAACGTACTTTTCTACTGGCCGAGTAGTGCGTTTAAATTCACATGCAGTACCTACTAAGTAGAAGGCGGTTTCGGACTCAGCCTTTACACCTGGCTGTGTGACTGCATGTTATTGTTTTAAATGATTTTGAATTAAAACGTGTGTGCCAACGTATGCAACTCATACCTATAAACCCTCCTGTTTTGCCTTATTAATTCTACTGTATTTTACCCTTCCATCCACTCTTCCATGAATGTATTTTGCCGTATTTCTCCCGCATTTGTAATCTTTCTATGAAGAGTGAGAGTATATCTACAGAGCCTATGTCAAATGTGATATAACTGCAAGAGCTGTTTATCAGAATTAAGCTTTCGCATTATTGTAGATTGACATCACGTTTGAAATTAATAGAAAAACTGCTGTTAATGCCGTTAATTCGCGTCCTTTCCGGTAAAGCTTTATGCGTCTATCACTGCCCTTATGCAGCCTCTGTATCAGTCAACTAATGTATAACGGTGCTGACTGACGGACACGCTCAGTACAGTGATAAAGATGGCTTCTATACACACAATTTGAGGATAAGCGAAAGCGAATACTTTGAGATTTGGGTGTGTGAACAGACAAATACACTTAATAATATGTAAACATGTCCGTCTTAGCGTGTTTTATTTTAAACACAACTAATATTATCTTAAATGAGCATTTTCTTCATGTTTTCATCATGTGCATTCTTAAAGTCATACAAGACAGTGGATCAAACTGAGATTCATTTGCTGCTCTTCACTAAATAACTACAGTAACTTTAATCAATATTTAAATGCAATCTCTTGAAGCTGACGGTCCATAAATTTACAACTATCAAGCGTTTACCATAAAGTCAACATTATGCCAGCCCAATGGCTTTAGCCCTTAGAATTACATTGTTTTTCACACACTCTACAGGATGGAAGTATGCGATTTCAGAAGCGAATCCAGGTGTGGCCATGCGTCACCGTCCCCCTGCTTGGACAAAACCACCTAGTCTGCATTTATGTTAAGTAAAAGCCTAGTGACTAGGTGGCAATAATGATTAATTAATGATGTGGCGGCCTCATCACTCCCAAAAACATTAGAAGTTGATTAAAAGTTTAGTAATAATAGTGTGGGTTAAGCTTACCAATTATTTATTGGTAAGCTTAATATCCAATTTGTCATGGCAGTTTTTTGTTTTGAGGCATTGTTTGTTTGTTTTTTCGTTTTCTATATTTTGCGCTCCACATCTCTTCATTCTTCTTCCATTTTGAACATGTGACTGTAACCGAGCAACGGATCAACCAAATGCTCAACGGAGGGGTGGTATTTTTTATTGAATAAAATACAATAATATACTCGTATAAAATGCTACTGTAAATAAACATGTGTGGCGCCCCTTTGCGCTGCATTCAGTATACTGCAATCGCCCCTTTTGTGCCCCTGGCCCTCAGAAGACTTGAGAAATGTCAAATAACTGAAATGGACAATGTTTATAGATAGATATATTTTTTCATTTTGTGTAAAGTTTTTTCACATTTTTCCATTAATCAGAAAAAATGATAACCACATATTGTTCTAATAGACTACACATTTATGATCATCTCTCACTTCAGCCAAATGAAAGCATCTCTCTTGTTAAAATCACAGAGCTGGCAGTAACTGTGAGAGCGGATTGACGATATGAGAATGGAGATGAGCGCTGGTTTACTGTTCCTCCTGGTTTTATTGGTCACTGTGCTGTACGTGTGGGTGGGCAGGTGCTCAGGGGGTCTTTCAAGTCGAAGCGCAGATGATAAACCCAAGCTTCTCACAATACCATCGCTAATTCTGAAGTGTGGAGAAATGCGAGTCCTATTCTGCCTAATCTCCTATTTTCAAAGAGGAGGACTGCATCACCCATTAATGTAGATGTACGAGCTCCATATGGTCTTTAATTCTTAAGACATTTGCATAAAGTTAAAGCAAAAAATACTTATCCTTGTTCTTACTGATATGCAAATCTCTCCCTTCATTTGCATAACTTTCACATTTGCTTGCATCAATAAAAGGCATGACAGCTCCACTTTGTGTTCTCAAATGGGTCCTGCTGGGAACACACGCGTAGGCCTGGGGTAAAAAAAATGTTCAAATATACTAGTTAACACACAAAACAACACAACCCTGCTTATAACTGACTCCATCAGGACACATCTGCGCTAGCATGCTAACTCTTTGTTTATAAAGTGAATGTGAATGAGCACGCTATGGCTTTGTTTCAGCCTTTCTCGTTTACCTAGCATGACACCTTATCTGTTTTCAACTGTCTAAATAGTAATTAACATTTGTCAGGCTGGGGCATCATCATTAAGTATAGGTGACATTTTGTTAGTGCGTTTCATTGATATGAAACATTAATCAATATGGTGTTAGAAGATTATGGAACTCTTTAGCATATATAACATGAAGGAATGAATGAATGAAGGAGAAGATTATGCGAAGTGTTTTTTATTTACTCTCATTTACACAAGATCTGCGTCACATTTAGTAAACAGCTGTCAGAAGTGAATAACGCGCTTTCTTTCAGTGTGATATTTGACACGTCGGCCCTCAGAGTAACAGGAATCATAAGTGATGCTAGCAACATGCCTAATCACATGCTAATCTTATGGAGCGCATGTTCAAGCAAAGACCTCAGGATTAGTTTTTTCCTGTCTGAGAATTTGTTGGATATTAGAAAAGGAAAACTAGAGGACAAAGGCGGCGTAGGACAAGTCTTCATCTACAAACTGATCATTGTCCTTTCACTGCTCTCTGTAAATGTCCATGTCTTGCCCTATTAAAACATCTAAATTATGACTTCATCAACAAACAAAATCTCTCATCCTATCTTTGAATGCTTAGAGAGTTGTTGTTTTTGCTTTTGCTAAGATGTCTTTGGTTTCCCAGTAACGGGTTGTGGCTGGAAGGGCATCCGCTACGTAAAACATATGCTGGAATAGTTGGCGGTTCATTCCACTGTGGTGACCCCTGTTAAATAAGGGACTAAGCCGAAGGCAAATGAATGAATGGATGAAGATGCCTTTAGATATGTAAACATTTTAGAGCTGTAGCAACTGATTAAATTGTTTAGAATCTAAACCAGTTTGATTAACGATTAACCACCTAGTGTATCTTCATTGAGTAACCTCTCGTATCTCTCACCGTAGTCAATAATGCATTCCTATTGATAAAATGTACATGCTATACAGTACAACAGAGGACACAGAGTGAGCTGCAGTGGGTAAAGTGCACAATAAAATATTGGAGCATAATAAGTAAGGAATAATTTACGATGGGCTGTTGCATTGTTACAAATTAATGCACACCCGAGGTGGTGACGGGTTCATGATGTGGAGCAGGTGTGAGTGTTTATTATTTTCTAATAATTCAATTTTATTTCACTTATGGATACTGCAACTAAAGACATTTGTCAGGTTTTTTGTCCTCAAACCATTCCTGTGTGTAATTTCAATGAATTCCAATACCATTATAGATGTGCTATCTGAGGCTCGAGCCACTGATAACAGACTAATGCAGTAATTATACATACACATACAGTTATTAATATGGTTATGATAGAGGTATTTTAAGAGTATCTACTGTAGCAGCAGCATCCCTACTAGAGCAAATCTATTTTTAAGAAAAGCACAATGTTGACTAATGCTGTTGTTAAAGGGACAGTTCACCCAAAAATGAAAAATCGTTTACACATATTTTACTCATTTCATAGCTTTAAGGGTTTCTTTCTGCTGTTTAACACAACTGAGGATATTTTGAAAAATGTTGGAAACATTTAAAAACATTGACTACCATAGTATTAGTTTTTCTGGTAACACTTTGCAATAATAGTACATGAATAATGATGTTTTTATATGTAAACTAAACATTACTTTATTATGAATTAATGATACGTTAATGCATGTGCTAATCATGAACTAACTTTAACTACAACATGAGTCACTTAAGTTCACGTGTGAATAATGGCTACCTTAATTACTACATGATGATTACTACTAATACTTAACTAGTACATGATTGTTTGTTAATTAATGTATTAATTAGCACATTAGTTTATGATTAATTTAACCATCATGAACTAATGATATGTTAATGTTTAATTTTTCCATGGCACATCATCATTAACCAATTCTTAACTATGAACTCCTTATGCACATCTGTTTAGTGCGTTTACACTGAATAACAATGGACAAGTGTTCTGTCAACATCAACATTAACGGTTTAAACACAGGAGTTCATGAGTAGTTAAGGATGAGTTAATGCTGATGTGCCCCTCCAAGTAAAGTCATGACATAATTATACATTAACAGCTCATGAGTTTATGTTGGTACATTAGGCTTAAACTTAAATGTTAATTTATACATTAATTAACAACATGTACTAACAAGTAATTGAGGTAACCATTATTTACTGATGAACTTTTGTGACTCATGTTGTAGTTAAAGTTAAGATTAGATCATGCCTTATCTCATCATTAATTCATAATGAAGTGATGTTCAGTTTACATATTAATACTAATAATTAATATTAATCATTATTCATGTACTGTTATTGTAAAGTGTTACCATTTTTCTTACTTTGGAAGTCAATGGTTACAGGTTTTCAGCTTTCTTCACAATATCACAACTTCAGGGTGAGTAAATAGTTAGTTAATCTTCATTTTGGGGTGAACTATCCCTTTAATGAGATTATTATAGAGAGAGGGCATGTTTGTGTTTTTGTAGCTTTATCATTTCATTTTGTTTTGATTTGATTCTCATCTTTTAAGCTGTAAAATAATTATAAATAAATAATTCATGGTAACAATGTGTTTCTGTAATATATTATACAATGTTAGCTGTGTGTTTATCTGAAAATAATTGGCCACCTGTTCAGCAACCAATCAGTATCAAGCATTCTACAGCTCTGTATTATAAGATAGATATTGGTGTAGATAATGTACATCCAGCTGGTTATCCTAGAATAAACCCCAGATCAGGCCTTGACACAATGAGGAGGGGTCTGTATCACCCTGAAGGAGTTTATTTTGTGATTACGACTGGTTGGATGTACATTAAACAGCTTAATACACCATAAAATAATAATTATATTGACAAGAAGATGAAGACAAAAACAATATTACAGTACTCCTACTGTAATACTGAAGTCCAGTGGTTTCGTTTTTAATACAAAAGGTGAATCGCAGCTAACAGAATCGCAAGATGGCAAGGATTCTGCAACACATGAGGGGTAAGTTAATCCAGCCTGATCTCATGAGGAAATGTAACTATTTTACGTTTTGTCAGTTTAGTGACTACTTCCTACAAATTCGAATACGAATTCAGTCGTACAAAAATGTACGATTTTAAAAAGGAGGCGTGGCACTCAACTCCTAAACCCAACCGTCATAGGGGAATAAGCAAATTGTACTAATTTGTATGTATAAGATTTCATGAATTCATACGAATTAGCCACTAAATCAAAAAGTTATGAATTACCATGAGATCATGTTGGTTAATCAGCCTTGCTGTTGGCTAAATTCGTTATTGGAGAAAAACACTTATTGGATTGTTACAGCTGATCAATCAGAATGAAGTATTACAGTGAGTCACATAAAAATTCAGATTATTGAAATATTGCTGAAATAATCCTTGCATCAGAATTCTATATGTAACACAAGAAATTGTATATGTACAACAGAAGTAACTGTAATATGCAAGTTATGGACACACATAAAATCAATTAAAAACATTATGTACATCCTTGTACTTAACATTTAGTTTTTAGTTAACATTCTTTTTTATTTCTATATTCTGATATATAAACTTTAAACTTAAAATAGTAAGTAAGCTGTTTTTACTGTATTTCACATTTAGTTTGTATAGCCCAAACAGGTTCATTCGCTGTTTTCAAAGCCAAAACATTACATTGTTTAAAAGCCTACAATGGGCAGAGTATGTGGGGGAAATTGATAGTTGAATAAAACAAATACCTTTAGTAAAATGAATACATTTTAATCTGTCAAAATAAATGTTAGTTTTAGCCCTCCAAAATTTCTTTCTCAGGCAAATGCTGAATGTGGGAATGATGTATTCTACTGTATATTCGTCTTTGTGATTTTTGGGATGGACAATTTGTTTGTCCTGGAGATTATTAACTTACGCCCAGTCCTGAGGGAGAAAGCCATGTGGGCGGATGCTTTCTTAATAGCATTTTACTTTATCAGTGTTATAGCAATGTGCACACAGCGTGTTTGCTTTAAGACATCAAATCAAACCTGATGGAAGCAAACATCAAATATTGGAGTAAATTGGAATATCTTGCACCCCCTTTGGTTTAAATCCCATGAAATCTCAAGGTCCCCAAAGTAATTAGCGTCTCAGGCGAGATGGGGGTCTGTAGGAACTCCCATCTGAACCCCTTTGCCTCCACAGTATCCACCCTTAAGAACTGTTGTCATATCAGGTACACACAGAAAGCACATTCACAACAACCTGTCAAAATAAAAGTCTGGTGTCACTTGAAGAAATTGTGAAAGTAATATTTTAAACATTTAATGTCTGTTACAAATAATATTTTAATATTGATCTGCTGATTTTTATATTGATCTGCTGTATTTTATTTGTTATTGAATACTCATTAATATAAATTGAAAATGAATATAAATTGTAAATAAATTTATAGTAATGTTCTTTAATTTTGAGCTCTACATACAAAAAAGTTATTGTATGTTATTATTTCCTTTATCTGCCTTTGGGGCACCGGTTTTCTAACATTTTCAGAATAATAAACAATAAAACCAGAAAATAAAAAATAAAATTGTATGATATGTGTCAGATAAATGCTTTTATAGAAAATAGAAAGTTTTATTCACACGAACAAATAATTATACTGTCCTCACTGTCCAAAATATGCAGGTTAGCAAGGTGGGAATGACAGAGTTTACATGCCCGGGGGGGAGCGCGGTGTCTGTCTTAGATAAGGAGAAAGCATCCCCTCATCTTCATGCAGGTCTGGTGAAACATGGCTGCAGGCCAGGTCAGGACACCCATTACCCATTAGAGGCATAAATCTTATCAAAAACCAAGCTGTCAAACGCCCATCAGCAGACATATCTGATGTTTTTGTGGCTGCCTGGTGAACCTTGTTGTCTACAGTCTGCATTCTGTCATGAGGTAATGTGGCCTGCAGGTCTGAGAAAAATGAAGCTTGCACTGGGTTGCAGTTTGTTTCTTATTTTTGTGTAGAAAGTAAGACTATGCTTTTAGATTCAATATTTGTGTTAGTTCCTTTTGATTGATGTCTTAATCTGCTTGTATTTGAACATTTGCAGTCAAAGGCACAATTATTAGCGCTCCTGTGAAATTGTTATTCTTTTTAAAATATTTGCTATTTGAAAACAAAACAAATTTTAAGGTCAATATTATTAGCCTCCTTAAGGTTTTTTTTTTTCTTTTTCGAATGGCTACAGAACAAACCACTGTTGTTCAATGATTTGTCTACTAAACCAAACTTACCTAACCTAGTTAAGCCTTTAAATTGCACTTTAAGTTGAATACTCAACCCAGGCTCATTCTGATTATGTACCCCTATATACATTCCTGGAGAGAGCAAAATACATCCTTGGAGCTATGTTTTTTTTTTTTTTTCGCAAATCCACCAGAGGCCACTGTGTACGCTTTTTCAGATCTCAAATTTCTCTTGCGAGTGCCATTCGCACCTACTGTTATAAATTCACCAGAGGCCGCTGTCGACTGACTGACCAACTGACCGGTCTTCCCACCCTCTCCCTTCCCTAAACCCAACCAATAATGTTTTAAAAAGCACCGATTGACCCAACCGCAGTGTTTTAAAAAGCAATCCAGAAACAGAAAACCCCCCTGACTTTTACCACATTTTCAGATTTTACCACATTCTCACCCTGTTATTTACTTGTTTATTTTATTTTTTAGGTTTTGTCTTATCTGCTTTCTGGAACCATTCTTCCCCGGACTCGAACCTTGTTGTTGGTGTCAACTCCACTCAAGTCTGTTGATGTACATGTCGAGCTACCGGACAAACTGGTAACATCGGAAAGCTGTTCATACGTAGGTAAGCAGTCAGCTGGTTATCGAGAAAAGGAACAGCATCATACCACCCCATAGTGTTCGTTTTAAAGATGAAATGCAGAGATACGTAGCTCTGGCTACATAATTCGCGATCTCCAAAAATGTATATACAGGGCTACATTTTCAGAATGAGCCAATGTTGTGAATACTAGTATAGTGCAAAAATACTAGTGTATTGCACTGTCATTATGGCAAAGACAAAAAAATAGTTATTATAAATTAATTACTTAAACTATTATATTTAAAAAATGTGTTGAGAAAATCTCTCAGTTAAACAGTACAGTACTTGGGAAATATATATTTTTAAATCATTAAAATTACACATGAAGGGCTAACAATTTAGATTTCAACTGCAAATGTATCCTTTACAATTTCTACTGTGAATGAAGGACTTTCAAAACCTTTCAAAACAGAGACGACAAGATTCTCAAGAATGTTGTAAACTGGAAGCCATTGACTTCATAGTATTTCCCCAATCTGTCAAGCTGCTTGAACTTGTTTTGAAGTGATTAAGGTGATGTCAGATGTAACTCTGCACGACAAAATGTAGTCATCTCTCAGTAGAAATCTATATGTTCACCCTGTCATTTTATGTTTGGAAAGGTTGGAATCTGATCTAAATAATTAACTGTACACACCCTACATCACAACTGTTCAGATCTGATTGTTTTTTCAGATGGCACTCTTTTATTTTACAAAATATCTGCACTGGTTTCTATGGCAGGGATGTTGCATTGGTATTGCAAATCCAATAGACAGCAAGAGGGTTTGCAATAGAGATGTTATCTTACAACATGACAACATGCTGTTCTGTTGGATTATTTTGTTTTATGAGGCAGTGGTAGAAACACAGAAAGCTGGCATGTGTGGATTTATTTCATGCTGCCATTTCTTACAGTCTCCATGTTCTCAGTGTGTAGGCCAACCAGAGTACATTATATAAGTATAGAAGTCATTTTCCACTCAACTTGCAACACAACCCTATTTCCATAGTGACTTTCAGCATGTCTGACATGTCTGATGAGAGTAACAAATTTCCAGTAATGTGATTTAAATAAGATATCAAACCATAAATGTATCAAATTTTCAAAAATCCTATTTCATGTGCTGATCCTAAACCCATTTTCAGCAGTGGTTTGGTCTTACCACAGTTTATAAAAAGCTGCAAAAATGAGTATGGTAAAAGGGAGTAGGAAAGAGGAGAGGGACAACACAACAGCATCTTCAGAATCAGATGGTTAAAAGTAAAATCATCCTGCAAACGCAATTCCTAATTACACACAACAAAATGAACATGCACACCTGCTTTTGTACAATGTTTTGCAAACTCACTGTACATTACATAGACACACACTGTGACCAATATAACATATAGGTCATTTAGGATGTCTTGGAGGAGTGAAATATAAATTCGCAACATCTAACAACAGGGGTGCCTCAGGGCTTAGTTTTTGGACCACTTCTCTTTTTCAAACTCATGTACCATGTAACCAATATAATATTTAGGGAATTCATAGTGTCTTAGAGGTGTGACTTGTCCAAGTCACAACATCTAACAACAGGGGTGCCAAAGGGCTTTTGTTTTTGGACCCATTATCCTCTCCATGTAATGTACATTGCAATACTAGGATTGATCATTCAGAAACATGGCTTTATCACTGCTATGATGATGACACTTTACTCTACCATTCATTCTAGCATGAGGAACTACTGATAGCTGCTCAATTTTCAGCATGTCTGACAGACATTTCTTGCTGGATGAACGATCCAGTTGTTTTAATAGAATGTTTGATTGGCAAAAGGGAGAAAAAAAAACCCCCTCCGCATATCTCTGTAACTTAGATGCGCTCGGTAGGTAACGTAGCGTCAGAAAGCCATGTGTGTATAGACTATCCTGTCACAAAATGCAGCAAAATCCTACACAACTGTAATAGTTTGATTAATATGTTTACACTCGGAGAGCAGCCTTTACAGCGGATCTTTCAGACCATGATATTGTAGTGATATTAACGTACTGTAAACTTATAACTAAATCATTTTGACTAAGGTATGTCTTTAAACACTGAAAGAGTACTGCTGACGACACAAACTAACTTTGCCATCTGAATAAACAAACAAAGACCACTGATCGATCACTTACCAAATCTGTAGCGACAGGACAAACAACACCAACTGGAGCCATGTCTTTTTTAAAAGAAGACGAGTGGCAAATCTAGATTTCAACATTTCCAGAAGCGAAAAGCTCTCGGGTAAAAAGTTCAGCTGTGCTCTCATAGCAGGAAATGAAAACGCAACACTCACGACCCATGTCTCCAAACAATTATTGTTCCTCCACTTGTTTTGGCAACACAACGTGGCGTCTCTCTGCCGTCTGAACACTGTATCAGGTAAAAACTTCGAAGCTATCATGCATATTAATAAAGTTGCACTTCATTCACAATAGAGCGTGCTGATTGGTTTGATCCAAGTCTTTCTCATGAATTAATGCTGCACAGGTAGAGACTTCCACTCTCCTGGCTGAATTGCACACAAGGATCTAACCGCCTTGACGCAGCTTCAAAAATTAGTTTCAAACCGGAAGAACGAATTTTCTCAAAATTACGCAAAAACAATCAATTTTCACTTTTTTGTGAAATATATGTGTCCTAATAGTGTTTCTAGCAGCGTGGGACACATATATGACTGTCAACATCTCAAAAAATGTGTTTTGGTGTTGTGTGAGCCTTTAAAAAAGACAGAACTGCTTATAGTTCTTAGCACTTCGACACAGATTCTTCATCCAGGTAGCCATATCAACCATTACTCCATCTAGGGCAGCTTGTCTGACATCTCAAGCAACACTGATCTAGAGTAGTCAGAGAGATTTTCATATTATTTTGTAATAAACTACCGCTGGAGTACCAAATTCATTGTATACAAGTCTTGTGAACATCCATTATTATGTTTTTGCCTTATTATAGTGTTTTTTAAACTCTTTTTTTTTTTTTAAACTGTTCTTATAAATTGTATACACACTCACTGGCCACTTTATTAGGTACACCTGTCCAACTGTTCGTTAATGCAAATTTTCACGCACAACCATCTCTAGGGTTAACAGATGTAATACAGATAAAATATCCAGTCAGCAGCAGTTCTGTGGGGGCAAATGCCTTGTTGATGCCAGAGGTCAGGGGAGAATGGCCAGACTGATTCGAGCTGATAGAAAGGCAACAGTAATTAAAATAATCACTTGTTACAACCAAATTATACAGAAGAGCATGTCTGAATGCACAACACATCGAACCTGAAGGGCATATGGACTATAGCAGCAGAAGACCACAACGGGTGCCACTCCTGTAAGCTAAGAACAGGAAACTGAGGCCACAGTTTGCACAAACTCAACAAAATGGGACATTAGAAAATTGTAAAAACGTTGCCTGGTCTAATGAGTCTCGCTTTCTGCTGCCACATTCAGTTGGTAGGGTCAGAATTTGGCATCAACAACATGAAATCATGGATCCATCCTGCCTTGTATCAACGGTTTAGGCTGCTGCTGGTGGTGTAATGGTGTGGGGGATATTTATTGGCCCCATTAGTACCAATTGAGCAATGTGTCGACGCCACAGCCTATTGTTGTTCTGTTGCTGACCATGTCCATCCCTTTATGACCACAGTGTATGTATTGTATCTCTTCTGATGGCTACTTCCAGCTGGATAATGCACCATGTCATAAAGCACGAATCATCTCAGACTGGTATCTTGAACATAATGCATTCACTGTACTCAAATGGCCTCCACAGTCACCATCACACAATCCAATAGAGCCCCTTTTGGGTGTGGTGAAATGATAGATTCGCATCATGGATGTGTCAGACGACAAATCTGCAGCAACTGCATGATGCTATCATGTCAATTTGGACCAAAATCTCTGAGGAATATTTCTAGTACCTTGTTAAATCTATGCCATGAAGGATTCTGTTCTTAAGGCAAAAGGGGGTCCAACTCGCTACTAGTAAGGTGTATACTGCATACATATACTGTAATTGTAACACTTTTTCAGGCTTTTGTCACTCGTATATTTATAGTGTTGAAAAAAGCACAAATGACAGGTGATGTCAAAAATTTTCAGGGTCTCAAAACACCACCAGAACTCTGGAAGTTAAACCTGGAAGATGAAATTAAATCAAAATTAAAGTTTTCTCCTAATTAATATTTAATAGATATGAAATATTGCTCATGTTTTCTTCTATGATGTGGAGGACAAATGCCTCTTTTAAAATATAGTTTTCTATTTTAAGAGCCTTCAACGTTGTAATTTATATATGATCATCAATCATTTATAAATATCAATCATGACATAGGGAAACAGTGTTTAAGAACAATGCTTATACCGTAAACCAAATAATCCTAAATAAAAATGTTGTGTGGAAAACATGAGGATGATAAAATTTTTATAATTCATGCTAAAAAATATTTCTGCATATTTCCCTGAGTTAAGGTGCCAGTAAAATCATTGAATGTTTTATGTCTATATAAGTATTTAAACACATCGTATACAGTAAAATATAAAAGAAATACACACACTGTTAATAATGATAATACCATAGAAAAATTCTAGGTTTTTTAAACTCAAATTTGAGTAATATACCGTATGAGCTTTATACATTACCAGCTTTTTGGGCATGATGTCACACTAAATAAATAAATAAAAATGGAACCATGAAATATCAGTGCAATGTTGTACTTTATTTATATCATGCTCCAAAAATGGGTTGTTGTTGTTGTTTTTTGTTTGTTTGTTTTTTACTCATATTTGGGTTACATTTTATTTTTTAATCTAGCCTAACTCAAATTTGAGTAATATATGGACCAACCCAGTGGCTACAATTAAAAAATATTTAGAAAATGAAAGCCAAATCTGGTCAACAACAACCCATTTTTAGAGCATGAAATAAAAACATACTACATTGCACTGATATTTCATGCTTCCAGTTTTATTTATTTATTTAGTTTGACATCATGCCCAAAAAGCTGGCTTTGAAGTTATTGACGGACTGGGCATCTGCCCGTGGTTTTTGGATGTGGTGTCAGTGTGCAGGTGGTGTGTTTTCGACCTCTTGTTCCTCCACCTGCCCGTGTGTTTCAGCTCATGTGAGTTACATCTCATTCACGGCTCCATCATTCCCCAGTTCCTCGTTCTTTTCCTTGACATGCCCTCGTTCTTGCTCCCCATATCCCCTTTTTATTAACTCCATGTCACTTCCTGTCTTTTTGCCACATCCTTTCATCCCCATCAATATTCTTTGCTCTTTTCGTCTCTGTTTCCATAGAGATGCTTCATTGTCCTTTTGAGTGCAAAACACAGAAAGTCCTAAAGATCTCCTGCGCTGTTATTTTCCTTGGCTTTTCTCATCCCTCGCGTTCTCTTTTCTCTATCCTTCCTCGTCCCCGAAGACTATCTCCCCTTGCCCCTCCTCTCTCGCGCTTTCTTTTTCCATTTGCTCTTTTCTCTGTCAATGGACTGATTTCTTTTTATCCAGGAGCACAGCAAGATTAGGAGATATTGTATCATGGCCAAGACAGGCAAAGCCCTTTTCTGTCCCTGACATCTAATTAATGGTAATCCTTTAAGCTGCTGCTTGTAGAGCAGACCTCTTGGTCTCTGTCTCATTTGCAGTTACAGAAAAGAGAAAGGAGGAGTGTTTAGGGAGGGTTCGAACCTTCTGCCTGCTCAGCGTGTCTGCTCGCTCGACCTGTTTTGAGGTGTTCACAAGTGTTGCATGATAAGGTTGTGCCTTGCATTTGTTCTGTAAAAGTCCCAACAGGCAATTTGAATTTCCCTTTATGCATCCATATTTCCATATTACGCAGTGTAAAAAAAAAAGTTGGGATGTTCAGATATTCATTATTCAGAAGACATCTGTGCACATTTTGTTAAACTAAGGAGCCGTTACATTACAGATCATTAAAATAAAACTGGAGAACATGCAGCTTTTTAAAGTTTTTGGAGCATTTAAAAGTTTTATGGACTCAGTGGTTAGCACTGATGCCACACAACAGTAAGGTCTCTGGTTTGGGTCATGACTAAGCCAGGATGCCTTTTTGTGTGGACTTTGCGTGCTCTTCATGTGGATTTCTTGGAGCTTCATGTGCTCCAGTTACACCCACAGTCCAAATACATGTGGTAAAGGTGAATTGAATTGAGTAAATTGGCTGTAGTGTGTGGTTTTCCAGCCCCGAGGGTTGCATGAGTTAGTGTACTCTCAGGGCTGTTTTGTGGCAGGCAGGGCATCCGCTGGTAAAACATGTGCTGGAGTAATTGGGGGTTCATTATATTGTGGTGACCCTTAAATAAAGAAGGGAATAAGCTGAAGAAAAAGTGTGGAGTGAGTGAGTGAATAAAAAGATCGTCTCAATTAAGTTACTATAAACAAACGTTTTCCCAAATAATTTTCAACAATATTATACAAAAAAAACAACAACTATAAAATCTCTATTAAAAAAACTTTTGTGAATTAAAAAAAAGATTTCAATAGATATTAGCCTTTCATGGAACCACAGCAAGTCAACAAATATAATTTTTTCCTAAATTACAGCAAAATGTTGGGAAATAGTATTATAATTTAAAAGTACACTCAAAAATGTGGCAACTTAATTGTTTTATGTTCAATCCACTTGAATTTATAAAAAACTAATAAGTTAACTTAATTACTTCATGTTGTCTCGTGCTTTTAGTGTAGATTGTGTGAAAGCAGCTTAACAGAAGATTTTAGTAAACTGAAACAGTGTCAGTCCAGTTTAGTTCAGTTCAGTGTGCTTTAATTTTCACTGCTGAAAGTCCAAACACTGAAGAGTAAATCCATCAATGCGCAGCTCCACAAATCCCAAACCAAGCAAGCCAGTGGCGACAGTAGCGAGGAACAAAACTTCACCAATTGACGGAAGTGAAAAAAAACTTGAGAGAAACCAGGCTCAGTTGGGCACGACCATTTCTCCTCTGTCTAAACTTCTTGTACAGAGCTGCTGTCTAGTAACCAGAGGCTGGAGAACACTGGATGTCCATCGTGGAGAACCGGGTGATCAGGCTTGCCCACGGGATCAATGCTAAGACTCATTTGTCACTGGGGTCTTGCAGGAATCAGTCTCATGCTTTCCACTCCTCCATGACCACCACAGCATCTGCTCTGTCAGGATAAGGCCTGGTCCAGGATTATGGATACCTCTAGAAGTCATTTATGGTTGCCATCATCTCTTCACAGGTTACAATCTCTAGAGGCCACGGTATGAGTATCCCCAGGTGGAAACAGGGAACAAGAAAATAACTAGTGTAGATGCTGTTCTAGTGTTATTTAAACAAGAGATATTAAATATCAAGGCAAAATTGAAGTGCTACTGTATGAATGAAAATAGCAGTTATATGAATACACATGAAAAGCACATGATTATTTCTAACAAAATGTCTGGTGCATTCAGACAGGAGGAGTGTTATCCTGTTTGTCAAGCCCACACAACTGCATGGAGCACACTTATGCATCATACTGTTATGTAATGCATTGTGTGTATGCTTTACTATAAAGATAGGTCTTTAGTCTAGCTTTAATCTAGACCTTAGTGAACGTTTTTAAAACAATTAATACATTTCAACAATATAAAGAAACAGTTTTCCCTATTAAAAAACTTTTTGTAAATTAAATAAAGGCTTCTGTACATATAAACGTTTCATGGAACCACAGATGTCAACAAATATTTTTTCTTAAAAAACAACAAATGTTGTGAAATATGATTACATTTTTCTTTCACTTTCCTTTCTCTCACTTATCCCTCTTTATCAGGGGTCACCACAGCAGAATGAACCACCAATTACTCTGGCAAAAAACGAATTCCAGCCGCAACCCAGCACTGAGAGTACAACCATCAATGCTGAGAAACGTAACATTTTTCTATTTGATTATATTTTAAATGTTATTTAGTGCAGTAATTACTTTAGTCTTCAGTGATACGTGGTCCTTCAGAAGTCATTCTAATATACTGCTCAAGACACATTGCTCAAGGAATATGAGAAACAGTGTGTCTTATTAACCAACAATTCAGCAGCAAACATCCTTCTTCTGTGCCATTTCTTTTGATCAATTTAATGCATTCTTGCTATACAGTTGAATTAATACCATTTGAAAATCCTGCAAGTAAGGCTGTGTTTCTGTTATTAGGATGGATTTGAATACATGTTTTGTGACAACTTGTGCTGAATTTCTTTAAAACCCTTCTTTCTTTTTTCGTTGTGCTCTACATGATTTCGTGGGAGCGCTTAGCATGACATGCAAGCAGTATTGAATGAACAAATCCATGTTATGCAGCTTTTGAGTAATCTGCAAAGCAAGAAAATGAAAAGGGTGTGGATGACAACTAATCTGTATGTTAATCTGTGTTTTAGCATACAGTAAAGTTTGAATACCTTGTTACCTACAGTACCTTTGTCTTTACAAAACATCCTATAACGATCACATGTTGGTCAATAGGTGGAGAATACCTTTTTGTAGCTACTCTACAAAAGCAATCAGATCAAATGTGTTTTGACTGCCTCTGGAAGTACAAAGTGGACAAGCTCAAAATGTTTTAGAGGCCGTTATTCAATTGTGATAGGATTGATGAAACATTTTATAGTTCTGGTGATGTCAAGGTCATAGGTTCGATTCCCAAATAAAACAGGAGCTTGTCAAATATGTACTTTTAAAAGCTTTTATCTGAAGTAATTTACCTCGTATTCAATGTAAACAAAGAAGCGGGGCACGGGTTGCAAATCCTCCCATTTAACTGAATTTAATTAAAGCGATTTAAATGATCACTTTCAGCCCACGTTCATTTGTAAAGCAGTAAAACTCAGCAATAAAAACCCCTTCTCGCATTTGTCACAAACACTGTGAATAACTCTCCCATTTTAGATTCTCATTTAAACATGATTAACATGGAAATAGTCACATTTACAACAGCAACGTTTCCGCCGAGTCCTGAAGGAATATTTCCTCCTGCTGTCCTTGATATTGTGTTGTTTTCTATTATTGCTTGTGCTTTGAAACCCTTGGCAACATCGCGGGGAGTAATTGTCCTCTCCAAAGATACAGTATAACAGTGAAATAGATTCAATTAAAAGTGAACAAAGAATGCCATCTGAATTGCATTTTTTCCGAGCCAGCAGTCCTTATCTGGGCAGTCTGTTGTTCCCCAGGCCGCGTTTTCCATCAATGTGTCTCCGTCCTTACCAGGACAAATCTATTAATGTTTGTTTGAGGTGCCTGGCCTGACTCTGTGCCACCTTCAGATGGAGGAAGACCACCGAGAGAGCCAATATCCACACACCTGCTGATGTCGAGAGTGAGAAAGCCAGTATTTTTGTGTGTGTTTAGACGAGGCATGTTTTCACTCTTGAAAATAATTATAACACACCCACATGTTCAAACAAAAACCAGACTGCACCTCCTACAGAGCGGTGATTAATGCAACTTCCAAAATGTGTCTGAATCGCACATTGCTGTGTGTGTTATTAGTTTCCGACATGCTTGCTGATGAATGGGCACATTCCCTTTGTTTTGCGTCGCTCGTCCTGTCACTTCTACGCCCGTCGCGTGCACCTATAAACCACAGTGTGCTACAATCAGGTGTGAGTGTTTTTGTGTGAAGATGCAAAGTATGATGACCACACTGAGAACGACTGACAATGAATTCAGTGACCTACATTGGGTGCAGAGGACAGGAGCCATTCATTGGCCATATGTGCTCTGCTTGCTGGATAGGATCCACGGAGAGGATTTCAAGTGAGGAAAGTTCATTGGGGACGCTGGGTTTTATTATTCAATGATACAAATGGAGTTTGGTGTCTGATCGCACCATATGTCTCTAGCACTGCTCTGTGGGTGTTTCAAACTCAATCCTCCAATATGAAGGTGTTTATGTGGTGCTAAACTTGTGTTCTGTGTTCATTCAGTATTTGTTGCATAATTATGAGTACCACTGAACATAACTGTGAAAAAAAATTCTACAGCACTTTAAAATGTCTTATATACTTTAGGTTTTACAAATCCAATTAATTATTAAACGAACAAACAAACAATTAAATAATTATTATAAATATAAAGTGGTTTATTGTGTTTTTATTTAGAATAGCAAAAACTGTTTTACATATTATTCATTTAATATATATTCATTTATGTTGTTGTATAAACCAGTATTAACTTACAGTTTATTTATTTATTTATTTTCCTTGTTTTTACAAAAGAATATTAATTTATAAAATTGGTCAATTGACTGTTCATTCATTTTCTTTCGGCTTAGTCTCTATTTCAGAGGTCGCCACAGCGGAATGAACCGCCAACTATTCTAACATGCGTTTTACGCAGCAGATGCCCTTCCAGCCACAACCCATTACTGGGAAACACCCATACACACTCATTCACACACACATATACTATGGCCAATTTAGTTTATTCAATTCACCTACAGCGCATGTCTTTGGACTGTGGAGGAATCCGGAGCACCCGGAGGAAACCCACGCCAACACTGGGAGAACATGCAAACTCCACACAAAAATGCCACCTGACCCAGCCGGGAGTCGAACCATCGACGGTCTTGCTGTGAGGCGACAGTGTTAACCATGAAGCCACCGTACCACCCTCAACTGAAGGTTATCGGACATGAAATGAAAATTGTTACATGCTTATTAGTACTGTTTTTGTTTTTGCATATCAAATGACTGATCATATGCAGTGCCTTACTGGCATTAATTCATTGTTAATATTAATTTGTAAAGGTAAGTATTTCATATTCCAGTTAGAAAAACATGTCTATCAATCTAAATAAATGAACAAAGATATAAATACTGCACTGTTCTAATTAAATTTATTTTCGACAAAATAATTATTTAGCCACTTTATTATTTTTATTTTACTGTTATCCAGACCCTTTTTTTTTTTGATAAAAATTACTGATTTTGTGGTGGCAATTCCCGGAAACTATATTATTTGCATATTAGGTAGTCTACTATGTTAGGTGTGCAATCTGCCACAATGACACAAATCATAAAAATAAATCTTCTTCGCTTGTCAAGACAAGATCTAAAACAGATCTAAAACGGTAGAGATTCAGCCAAAGGAAGATTGTATAACTCTTATTTTTATCCACGACCTCACTTTCTCTCAGATGACTTGTACCTCACTCAGGACATGCGTTAAGTCTTCCTCTACGGTAATACACCTAAAACACTTGTCAATGGCAGGGGGGGTGTTTTTTCTTGTTAACTGCAGTAAAAGAGTTAAACGAAAGTATTATGATGTGCGATTTTATGCATGTAAAGCACAAATGTCAGTCAATTCGGTCATGTCCGGCGGCTGTTATCCTTGAACAAATCTCCCATCATTGTAAGCTGCTTGCTGTTCTGTTTCATTGCTCTGGCTTGTTTGCTCAACTTTCTTTTGCAGTCTGTAGCACGTCAAACGCACAAAACGCTCAATTCGCGCCACAGGATGTCTAATCGCATCTTTGCATTGACTTCACATGTAAATCACTCATGCTTCATCTGCATTTGCTTACTGCACAGGCTAGAAAACAATTTCACCCACTTCCATGTAATGTAATGATTGTGAGGGCGCAGATGAGACGTCATTTTTCGAGAGACACTCAAATACATCACATGCGCTGCATATGCAATGTCTATAAGTCACGTAAAACAATATATTGCAAACTGAAATAAATATTATTTGATTATATGGTTTGGAATTGTATGTTTTATGGGATTATTTACATTTCTTGTGATTATTTTGTGTTTAATTAAGAGTTTTTCAGGATCGCAATTTTGCATTGGATTCAGCGATCGCGGAATCGCGAAAAACTAGGGGGTCTGGTTAACTAATAACTAATGCGTATTTCTAAAAAAAGAAGTTAATTCAATTGTTTGATTTAGTTTTGGCCATAATATCAAATAATTATCAGCTTATCGGCACTGACTGAAGTTCAATATTGGTGCATACAGTGTTTAAATCATTTCAGACAGTTTTATCTCCTTAAATATTTAAAAGTTTTGCAGACAAACAGAAAAAGTCAATGCACATCAAGTCAAGTATGTGTTTTTTAAATCAACTGCCTTGCCAGACTCTATTTGCTTGAATTGTTAATGCCTTTCTAAATAAAAGGTGCAAGACATTCCTTTGGCAGTGTGGAAATCGGCATTATGCCACAAAGGCTGTTCGCTAAATTAATTTCAACTCAGAGCATTACTCTAACCCCAACATCACAGTAAAGAACTGCAGAAGTATGTGTTCACAGACACACATCAACACCGCAGCCAGCAAACTGACAGACGCTGATGGTCCCTGTGGAGTCCTGCTGCCTTCCAGCACACGTGAGGGCAGGGCCAGGGACCAGAGCAGCCAGCTGCAGTTAGGAAAAGCTTTTTTTGTGCACCGTTGCTCACGACACATTTCAAATTAACCTTGCTTGCTTCACAAGCCCTTCCGCCGGGAGCTCCATCAGAGCTGCTCACTGCTGGACAATGCTCTATTAGAGGCATATCTCTCCATTCTTCTGTTCAATCACCCGACGGCTCCTCCGCTGTGATCGAGCCCTGCCAGACAAACTGAGATTCAAGAGCTGGAGATGCACCTTTGTGTTTATATTACTAGCAATTCAATGAGACTTAAAAAAGGCCAAAGGAAAATAACTGAAAATAAGCTGTAGTCTCTACTTTCTTATTATTATTTTGCTTTAAAATACTCATTGCACTTTCAAAACTGTAACTGGGGTGGTACCTTTTTAAAAGCAAATTAAAGTACCATGCTCGTACCTATAAGATATGTATTCGTACTGTACCCAAATGTGGTATTTAAAAATTTTTAGGTATTTGTTTATGGACTTCTATGTCTGACACTGCAAGTACAGAATCGGCCAGTGTTCAAAACTTTCTCCTTACCTTAGCCTCGTTAATAACACAAAGCTTGTAATAATGTTTTCTAATTTGACTGGTGCTATGTTTACATGGAGTTATGAGATTGTTGTTGTTTGTCTTTGCATCATTGTGTCACGTCTATATAGAGTACAGTGGAATCCTGGCAAGAAGACTAATTAAAGGTGCCATATACTGCATTGGTTTAGTAAGTTAAATTGTTCTCTGATATAGGTTTATAGCTTCGGTAAGTTAAAAAAATCTGAATTTTTTTATAAAAGCACATTTATTATTCCATAAAATACCCATAGAATCAAAAGGTCCATGATTGACCATATGTGGCTTATGTCGTGAATATTAATGAGCTCCACTCTGACTTGCAGCTGTTACAGGCACGCAGAGCATGATGTACGCTGAACACTGACAAGAATAAACCCAATCAGAGAATTGTTAACCTGTTTTGCTCACCAGATCTGTTGTAGATAAAGGCTAAATTAAAATGAAACTTGATAGAGATGTATGGCGTTGTATTTTGAAGCTAAAACACAGGCAGGAATTATTATAAACCTCTGCATGAACAGATGAATTTTTAGCAGAGTGTTTGTTGAAACAAATGGATCAAATTTCACAATAAACGCGATAAATTAACAAAAGATGCAACTAAACATACCTTCTGCCTTTTTTAGAGTGGAGATGAATAAATGTATAATCTGTAAATTTTGCATTTTGCATCCTGAGGCGATATTGAAACATGTGTTGTTGCCCAGTAATGCACAGTAAACAATTTGGCGCTTGCGTTTTCAAAATAAAAGTTCCACATACATAGTAAGTGAAATTAATGCTTAAAAATAACTAAGTGTGGAAATGTATCACATGATCTCAGAGCTTGATGGCATGGCTGCTCATCAGGTCCGGATGGCTTGTGAGTTTCATCACAGTTTGTTTTGTCTTCTGATTGGCCCGTTGTCCACTGTGGTTTTACACTTATGGAATTTACATGAGAACTAGGAAACAGTGGTGTCTGAGGCTCACGGTATGATTATTTCCATATAATGATCTTTTATTGATCTACAATGCCTTGGGATAACCAGATTTTCACTATATGGCACATTTAAGGTATAAGGATTATACTTAATTAGAAACACTATATCACAGGTTAGGACCATTTAAGACCTTGTCTCACCACAGTTGGAACCAATTCCATACTAGAATGGTTTTACCAAATAAAATTACATTTTTGTCATATTTATATTCTAAGCTTCTACAGAAATTTTAGAATTAAACTTTAAATGTGTGTTGTAATATTTTATGAAGTCATTATCCTAAAAATACTTTTTTTGTAAAGCCTATAGCCGAAGGTGCATATTTCACTTTGTTTGGCAAGCGAGAGAATTATTTCATCACAGTAAAAATTTTGTTTTGATACACGTCATGAAGTAAAGTTATGTTTTTGCTATCAGAAAGTTATTAGGAAATGGCTACATAATTCGCGCTCTCCACAAATGTAGACAAGGGTGTGTATCCACAATGAGCCTGTGTTGGAAATAGAGGTATGCATATTCAAAAGCAAAAGAAAAAGAAGTAGAGGCCGAAATGCATGTGGTGAGATGAAAATTAGACTGTAGAATGAACTATCATTTTAATAAAATAACAATGTTAGAATGAAATATTCACATATTTAGGAAGTCAGGGTTATAGTTATATGAGTTTTATAATACTGTATTTTATTATAAATGACATTTTTAAATTAGAAAACGTAAAAACGGTCAAATTAATTGCCCAAGTAATTCTATTGTTAAACTTGTGTATATATAGTACGTAATGACAATTAGAGATTAGAGTGTAGAGCAGGGGATAATCAAACCTTTTCGTATGAAGGGCCAAAAACCAAATATCATTGAGAGCCGTGGGCCGAAGATAAATATAAACTATTTTACATTAAAGTTGCCATGGGTAATTTTCAAATTTATTTCATAATATTTAAAAACAAATAGAAAACATGACTTTGAATCATATTATTAATGCAGTTTATCTTTTAATTATAACTTACTGCAATAAAAAACATAATCACATTTATAAGTTGAATGCTGAATGCACTAGTCAAGCAGAATCTGCCTTTGCCTTGATTTACTCACCAAAGTCTCTGCATTGTCCTCCGTTGTGTGACAGTATGTACATTTTAAACTAAACAGCATTTAAATTGAAACATTTAATTTCAGTTAGTTTTTTATGTAGCTTAACAATAAAAAAAACAAATAAAAAGGTTACGTTAAATTTGAAATGACAATCTCTATTCCCCCCTCTTCTTAAATAAGATGCTGGGCCAAATCAAAGGTTACTATGGGCCAACTTTGGCCCTGGGCCCTAGTTTGGAAATCTCTGGTGTAGAGATTTTATCTGGTGTCATAAAAATCTAAAGGTGATGCTAATAGACACTAAAAATATGGAGTTCCACAATGGTGAAAACAAAGTAAAACAATAATAATAATAATTGTCATGGTTTGATGTGATATGAACTAATCAAATGTTATATTTAATCACCGTTGGTAGCGCAATGTATTGCAATGCTTTTTCTCAGTTGTTCAGGATAAAAATGGCAGACATGTTACTTGTTAAGATGACATTTTAATGGACATTTTTCTTATTTGAGCAATACAGAATGTAGAATCTGTGATTGTGAAGTACATTATCCACATTGACAACCACACGTACTCCTCCAAACATTTCTATTCACGCTCTTTGAGGTGCCATGCTGATAAACTCTACATGATCATATAAATAACTGCAGTTTTAGGTTTTAAACAGAGACGGAGACAAAGAGGCTATGCCTACTGACTGCAGCTTTAAATATAAGAAAAAAAAAACCCAGAAAAAGGCAAGTCTCTCTTTCCCCATCAGTTTTATTTTTACATCCTTGGATTTTTTTCTCCTCCCCTCTTCACTCCTCATCTCTCTTGGTAGTTTCTTTTCTCCTCCTTGTTTGTTGTCTTTTTACACCACACAGCGTTGAAGAGACTAAAAATATATGTGTTTGCTGGTGAACGGTCCCAATAGGACACCCTGCTGCGAAACAGGATGTGTACAATGATCAAATAAAAGCCCAAATCGGCAGCAGCAGCTATTTAAGCGCTTTGCTTGAGTGAATAATACAATCAGCGGATTATCGATTTATAACCTGGAATAAAATGGTACATAAATTGGACTAATCTCATTAAAGTTTAATCTAACACCCTTTATGAAAATTGACTTATCTGGAGTGATTACTTTAATGGATTGTTATGATCTGATGGCTGTTAGTGTTTAGGGAGCACAAGGAGGTTCTTCTGAGAGAAAGACATAAAAAATTGGAAGATGGAAGGGATGAAATGACAGATGCGGTGTGTTTAAGTGTATCTGGCTTTGACAAAAGGATCTGTTTTTGTATGAAAATTCATGTTCAGTCTGGAATGGGCTATATACACATAGCTGTATTAATAATAACTAAAAGAAATACCATTTTTAAAATCACTTTTCCTTTTGTTGTTTAATCATATATGCCTTGTAAAAATGTATGTAGTTACTTATGTCCATTTTAATCTTGTATATACATATATCAAAACAATATTAGTGTTTTACAGCTTTTTAAAAAAATTATTTTATCCCAGTTATATATTATATTATATTATATTATATTATATTATATTATATTATATTATATTATATTATATTATATTATATTATATTATATTATATTATATTATATTATATTATATTATATTATTCATTTTCTTTTCAGCTTAGTTCCTTTATTAATCAGGGGTTGCCACAGTGGAATCAATCGCCAACTTATCAAGCATATGTTTTACGCAGCGGATGCCCTTCCAGCTGCAACCTATCACTGGGAAACATCCATACACTCACACATACACTATGGTCAATT
Organism: Danio aesculapii; assembly: GCF_903798145.1. NCBI lineage: Eukaryota > Metazoa > Chordata > Actinopteri > Cypriniformes > Danionidae > Danio > Danio aesculapii. The sequence continues at coordinate 24,252,740 of NC_079447.1, read as the reverse complement.
TTAGCATACCCAATTGACCTATACCACATCTTTGGACTTGTGGGGGAAACTGGAGCACCCGGAGGAAACCCATGTGAACATGGGGAGAACATGCAAACTCCACACAGAAATGCCAAATGACCCAGCCGAGGCTCGAATCTTGCTGTGAGGCGATCGTGCTACCCACTATGCCCCCGCGTCGCCCCTATATTATATTATATTATATTATATTATATTATATTATATTATATTATATTATATTATATTATATTATATTATATTATATTATATTATATTATATTATATTATATTATTCACTTGTTTCCTCTTGGTTTATATGTTTATTTGTTAAATATGGCAAAGTCAGACCATGCAAATGTAACTGATTTTAGCATTATATGTATAGTATTTAATGTTAGTTATGTTTTCAGAAATTTGTTCCCGTAAAATAAGACTCAAAGAGAATCTAATAATTCTTAATCAATACAGATATTTTTTTATATGTATTGATGCTGAAAACTTTGCTTTCCATCACAGGAATAAATAAAATGTTAAAAATATAAAAAATAGAATTATATAATTGTTTTTGCTGTATTTTTGATCAAATACATATATTTACAGTATATTGACTGACTGTGAAATAAATACATACAGTTCAATTCTTTTTCTATTCAATTCTCAATATGCGTTCTAAAGAGATCTTGTTTTTTCGTGTAGCATTATCATCTAGCGCATCAAGTTCAGTTCAAATTCTTAAGACTGCAAGAATGGAGGACATGTTCTTGATATTGAGATAACATTGATGCATAAAAAAACTCTGTAAGTTCCAGAATTTGCGGCAGTATAAAGCAGGTGGGAAGCGTAGCATTTTATATAGATTTATTATTGAAGTTCATTCATTCATTCAATTTCCTTCTGCATAGCTTCTCTTTTAGAGGTCGCCACAGCGGAATGGATCACCGACTATTTTAGCATATGTTTTACACAGCGAATGCCCTTTCAGCTGCATATTAAAGATCAGAGATTTATAATAATAAAAATTTATATTAACTTATTAATCTCAGGAGTTTTCCTAAATGAGACAGTAAAAGTAAACAATAACATGAAAATCTTACTAAACACATCAAGGGTGTTTATTTGCTAAAATTTATCTCAAAATTTGTTTTATTTGTATTGTGGAAAGTATATAAGGTTTTTGTGCATGTTATAAATAAAAATAAATAAATAAATCATTGTATGAATGCTGTATTTTTAAAATAATTTAACAACTAAAAGAAAAGACTCCCAAATTCATTCTTTCGAGGTAACTAGGCAAGACCAGTCTCCACGAGAACACGAGTCTGTTCTTTTTTGTTTTTGTAATTAAGAAACAGTCTTTGTTATTCATTTGTTTGCAAGATTTCTGAATAAGCTATTCACCATCATTTGCACATCCCCAGTGTCAGACCTTAGAATCACTCTCTCAAATGAAAGACTGAAGTACAGATGGAAAAGGAAGTGACATTCGGCTGACATTTGGTGGCTTACTGGCATTTTACAAGAAGATAAGTGAGAGGAATCTTCACTTCTTCACAGCTGCGTTTAAGACGTTCAGGCATTCCACAAAAATGCTTCAGTCGGGCCACTTTTATCCTGAGGCACGTGCACTAATCTTGCAAACACACACGTATAGCCATTACTCCGCCATTCTCTCTCATATGAGCTGTCAAAATCTTCAAAGTCCTCATGTTTCTTTCCGCTTGCAGTGGAAGAGGAGAACACCATGTATCCCCTCTTGTCACGATGACCCTGATCATAAACTCACATTTGCCGCTCTTGAAAGTCTGAAAGACTGAATTCCATTGAGGCAAAGAAACAAACTTTTCATCAAGTTTTGCTCAATTTTTACCCTCTCTTTGGCTTGCGTCATGATTAGATCTGTTGGAGTGTGGCCACCCTTGCGAATATTTTAAAGAGTTGTGTGTATGTCAGTTTGCAGTTATGTCAAAAGACCACAACACCATGATCTGGTCAATCAGATTGATTTTAATGCTTCTTTGTTCTCCAAAATTGTCCTACACATTTCGATCTGTTACATTTTAAATGTGTATTTTTAGGTTTGTGGTTTGCTTTAAAGGGATATCAATTTCAGAAATTTCAAATGATACTGTATGTTTTAGAATCAGTCACACATAAAAACTGCATGTCTTTCACAAATTTGGCAGTAATATTGAGTGTAATAAGAAAACGATCTATGCACAAGAATGAATTGTGTACTAGAGAATAAAAGAAAACAGAAGAAATCTTTCTCTAAACAGATCTCTAAATTCTCAAAATTTCTACAATATATAAGGACTGCATGGATTGTTTTATCATCATATTATATTTAAATACAGGGTCTGAAAACCTACTATTTATTTGTTATCATTATTTAAAAAAGAAAAATACATTTGAAAACACCATTTTCACCAAAGTGAAACTGAAACATACCAGAACAAGGTTTAATATTTCATGCTTTTTTTTAAATTTATAAACTCTTTTGGTGAATCGTCATTAAATATAAGTGAACAATCAACCTTTTTGGTTTAAGATCAGTTCACAAGCGTCATAATGAACAACCCTAACTTTTTGGAGAGCTAGGACCCCCACAGTATGTGGCATTTATTTATTTATTTATTTATTTATTTATTTATTTATTTATTTATTTATTTATTTATCTATCTATTTATTTATCAATTTATTTATTTATTTAATTGTTTAACCAGGAATGTCCCATTGAGATACAATATCTCTTCTACCAGGGAGTCCTGGTCAAGACAGGCAGCATAAGACAAAGTTACAAAAAAAAAAAAATTATAATAATAATAATAACAAATACATGTCATAAGACACACACAAAAATAGTATAAACTAATTTTTATAACAATTGTTAAAACTTGTGCACTGTTCTAAATTGACAGTCTTTAAGATATTTTTTAAATATACAGTAGCGATAGATGGTATGGATTTCATACATATAGTATATCTTGAAGCTCATTCCATACATATAAAGCATACTTAGAGAATGCAGATCGACCTAACTCTGTGTGAAAAATGGCATCTTAAGTAAGAGTATATCTGCTGATCTGGTATTGTAAGTATTAGAACTGTTGAGATGTCAGTGATCAATTAGAAGATTTTTTTAAAGGGTCATCAACATTTAGAGTATATTGAGCCTGACACTGTGATACATCTGCACTGCTGAACAGAAACAGTCATTCTATGAACATGGTCTATTATTTATTATCAAGATAGCCCTTGCTTACTGTAAGTGTTGGTATGTTTGAGCTATCCAATTAGCTTTGAGCTAAAAGGTCTTTTTCAAATGCATTGCGTAATTATTTTATTGCACGTTTCTGCATATTCTCCAACCCAGTTAAGGTCACACTACACTTTTTTTTGTTCCTCTGACCTACATTCATATGCTAGTGCAGGAGAATGTTTGGATCCATTATTATTCTTATTATTTATGACATGAATTTATGTTTTTAAAAAGACTCCCCTCCCTTCATACCTGTTTCTTTCTTGTTTTTAATTAAAAATTTCTTTCTATCCATCAGACAGGGATCTGTTGGAGCATGGCGGGCCTTGCAATTGTCCTCATAAATTGTGTGTGTGTGTGTGTGTGTGTATGTCAGTTTGAGGGAAATAACTTACATGTGCAGTAAATAACAAAGACTCCGTCCAGAGCGCCACATTCTGGTCCCCAAAATCACCCAGCATACCCCTGGAGAACAGAGGACGTACCTCTGACATGATGGATAGCGTTGGAGGATGGCATGGAAGACCACCTTACCTGAGCACCACCAACCCCAGAGCCCTTGATGATTTAAATGGATGAGTGTCTTTATTTCTCCGTAAAAGAAGTTGTTTGTCTCTCAGCTTGTGTAATAACCGATCTCTCACCAGACGTCGGTAACTGCTATCATTTTTCATTCCCGCTCTCCATGACACGCATGGGCTTTTTTTTTTTTTTTTTTGCTTTAGTGCTCACTCCCCGTTTCGATCTCTTTCACTTTCTGTCCTGTATTGATCACGCATTCATAACTACCAGCACATTTTTGTTGCTCTTGACTTTCCTTCTTGCTGTGTCGTCCTCCTCCCCACCGTTTGTATTATTATTAGGACTGGTCACTGAAGACTAATGTGGTGTTACATTAGTGTTGCTGTTTTTTTCTCTCTTTCAGTCACACATTCTTCACATTGATTTCATCAGAGGTCAATTTTTTTTTTAAATAAAATGTGGTTCTACTAAACATACATTTACTAATATTTTTTTATAGACGCTATACTGTACAATATTTACATATTAACAGTAACTTTACTAATAATTCTTTTGAATACTGAAAGTGTGCCAGTAACATTTTGAATATATTGTATTCAGTGGCCTTTGTTTTCTGTCAAATGTATTAAATACAGTTTCTTAATATGAAATGATCACATTTGTGTGCTGTTCAGAATAAAGGATTACATAATTTAAAAAATACTACATTTTAAAACCCGCAAATCAATACATTTCTGAAATTGTTGATTACTTATCATTAATTACACTGTAAATAGATCCCATAAAATGTACGGTAAAAATCTGGCAGCTGTGGTTGCCAGAAATCAACCGTAAAAAATGCAGTAGAATGTTTTTTGGTTTACTGTAGCAATAACTGTAAAATTTACAGGAAAAAACTGTAAGCTGTGGTCGACAGAAATCTACTGTTAAAAATACGGTAGAGATGTTTTTCAGTTAATGGTATAATTAAGAGAACTGTAAAATTCACAGTAAAAAAACTGGCAGCTGTGGTTGGCAGAAATCTACCAATAAAAATATGGTAGAGATGTTTTTCAGTTCATGGTATAATTAAGAGAACTGTCAAATTCACAGTAAAAAACTGTAAGCTGTGGTCGACAGAAATCTACTGTTAAAAATATGTTAGAGATGTTTTCAGTTTATGGTATAATTAAGAGTACTGTAAAATTCACAGTAAAAAACTGGCAGCTGTGGTTGGCCAAAATCTACCGTTAAAAATACGGTAGAGATGTTTTTCAGTTTATGGTATAATTAGGAGGGCCATAAAATTCACAGTAAAAAACTGGCAGCTGTGGTTGCCAAGAAATCTACCATTAAAAAATGCAGTAGAATGTTTTTTTTTTTTTTTTGGTGTATGGTAGAAATAACTGTAAAACTTTCAGGAAAAAAAAATGTAAGCTGTGGTTGACAGAAATCTACTGTCAAAAATATGGTAGAGATGTTTTTCAGTTTACTGTATTATTAAGAGAACTGTAAAATTCATAGTAAAAAAAACTGCAGCTGTGGTTGCCATAAATCTACCATTAAAAATCCGGTAGAAATATTCTTTAGTTTATGGTATACTTAAGAGAATTGTGGCATTCACAGTAAAAAAAAAAAACTGTCAGCTGTAGTTGCCAGCAATCTACCGTGAAAATACAGTAGAAATGTTCTTCAGAATGATAAGGTAAGGTATAAGAATGGCAGTATAAATAACAGTAATAAACAATAATGTCAAATTTAAAAGACTTTGAAACTTTTATTTAACAGCAGTGCAACAAATATGTAGCCAGTCTGCTTAAAACAACTGTAAAGACTGATTGGCTTCTCATAGCAGAACAAAACATTTTTGTTTTTACAGTCTTTAACTGAAATCAATAGCAAAAGTAAGAATACAAATTTTTGTAGTCTTGGACACAAAAAATGCTTTCCCTAATAATAAAATAAATGAATGGGTTACACTTTATAATATCTACACACTATAATAAATGTATTAAGCATTAGCAAATCGCTAGTTCCTCATTTGTTAAGCATTAAGTCTAAATTATAAGCACTGTATAAATACAGCTACATATGCTGACTTCTTGACTTAAAAGTGAAAAATACGGACATTTTTAACAGTGTATTCATTTTATTTTGCATAGGAAAAACAAGGCATTTCAGTCATGTTGTGTTTGACAGTTGAATAATAACCCACAGCAGATAAAATCAGATAAAGAATCCATTTACTGTAATTTGAACTCTGTCAATCAAATCCTTTAAATACATATATGATGTTGAGGAACAAACCCAAACTCAAGTGCAGGAGAGCTTTTGGATCTATTATTATTATAATACTCAAAAAGTCATTTTTGCTGCTTGTTCAATCTACTTATTTAAAAGAAGCTGAAACAACACAATTCTGGAGATTTTTTTGGGGGGGGAACCTAATTGTTTTATCTTCAGTCTACTTAAATTAGTTTTGTTAACTTGAGGGATTTGTACGGTGGCCAAGAGAATTTAATGTGCTGTAATTTAAGAAAACACATGCAATTACAAAAAACGCCAGCAAATTGAGAAAAGATCTTCATCCGTTTGACAGCAAATTCTCATTACACAAACACATTGCATAAATGCATTGCATTTTCACAAAATGCAAACAATTTATGAAAACATCTGCATTTTTTCCACAACACTTTCAAATAGTTCGGAACACAATGGAAATGTTTGAAGAGGACCCTAAAATGTGACAGACTTGGCTATTTAGGTTATGGTTATTTAAGCTAATAAAATACAAAAGACGATATTAAAATAAACAAGCAAACAACCCACCTTTCAAAGATCACCTACAACTTCACTCAGCAATAGTCATGGCATAGAAGCATCCATCATGTTTTTGGGTCCAGCTGAAAAGTTTCTTTTGTGTCCCGATGTTTTTGCAGGTGTTGTGAGAAAATTCAGTGCATTTTCATAAATTATTTGTGTTGTAAGAAAATGCCACACATTTTATTAATGTGTTTGCATTTTGTGAAAATGCAGCGCATTTCTTAATGTGTATGCATTGTGTGCTGTCAAATGGAGTAAGATTTTTTCCTAATTTGCTGGCATTTTCTGTAATTGCATGTGTTTTCTTAAATTTTTTTAATTGAATTGAAAAAAAATCATTTGTGTTGGGAAACCATCAATGAATTGTGTGGATTTTTTACAGTGTATTTGTATGGCAAACATATGTTTTCAAAGACTAAAATTAAAATGAAGCACTAAATAATTATTAAATAATTATATTTATAGATAACCAGCTGTTGGTGTAGGTCAAAAACAATGAAAGCAATAGCTAAATGAGACAATTATTTTAATTGAATTATCTGAAGATTCCTTTAAGTTCATTTTAATTAAAGTTGTCATATTTTCAAAGCCTGTTAAATGTTAAGAAATGCTAAATGTCAGTAATTACTCATGTCATCCTGAGAAATTAAGCAAAACAAATCAACTTAGGAGTCATCATCAGATTTAGTGCCAATTTTCTATTACTATATTAACAATCTATTACTTTTTATGTTAGGCGCAGTTTATTGCAGAACATTTCTCTGTAATTTATTTTCTTTTAATCATAACAGCACTAATTAGTTCACCTATGTTCTATTTGTTTGTACCGAAAGACAAAATGCACACTTATTAAAATCCAGTCTCTGAATAGTCTTACAATCATATGCAAGTACACTATAGAAAATGTATTATTGCTAAATTTGTTATTTGAATGGAAAAATCAGACATATCATAATTGTTACACTGAAGCAAAGTTAATTACAAATCATTGTAAAAAATTTTACAGAAAATAAAATGTCCCTCAACATTTCACTTACAGTACCATTTGTTGACAAAATGAAATGTATTCATTTAAATGAGTCATTTAAAATACTAGATACCTATTCTCTCACATACATTGACTCTATCCCTCTCATTTTCCCATGTGTCTTCACACACACGCTTTCTCTCCTAACAGCCACATTTTTGCTCCTCCTCAATCAATGGTCTCGCTGTTTTTTGGCATTCTTCCTCTCTCACCTTCACTATCTCACATTCCCTTCTCACACCCGCCTTATAACACTTTTTTTCTCTTTTCTCCTCTATTTTTTTTTCCCTCAGCTTGGGAGCTTCATAATCTCATACGTACCTAGAGCCTATAATCTATTTTGTCAATCACAGCACTCTTCCCTCCTTCCAGGCCCAATCAGATGTTTTGTTTTGGTCTTTTTCTCAGTGCTCCATTACCTGTGAGATACAGGCTTTTCTGGGCATCTTACATAAGCATTGCGTCTCTGCTGATACTTGATTGACAGACCCTGATTTATGTTATGAGGCGATGTGGTTTGAACCGCAAGGAGTCAAATTCCTTGACATGGTAGAGACGCCATCTCTGTTTGTGCCATTCTCCTGTTTTCCTGGCTGTACAACTTCCTTCCCAGCTTACATTGGTGACAGGCACTAGAAATAAGATAAATTGGTTTATGGCAAGACAGTGCTGGTGAATAGGGTAAAAAAAAAAGAGAATTATCACCATTCTTACCCAGTTGATTGATTGATCAGTTACATTAAGAATTATAAACATTTTTGTGTAAAAAACAAATAATAATAATAATTATTATTATGCAAACATGGCATTATTGTATTAAATGCGCACTAATTTGCACACATTTTCTGCACAAATTTCAACGCTGTATGAATTTAACCAAAAGTGTAATTATAATCATACTTGCCAAGCTGAGTGATTACATTAAGATGTGCAAATGTATATTTTTATTACAATAAAAAGTTGAATTATGCAAATTAGGGATTGCTTTATTATAAAGTATTGAAAGTATTGATAACGCTTCACTTTTTACACATTTTTTTATGTTACAGCCTTTTCCCTAAATGGATTAAATTCATTTATTTCCTCAAAATTCTACACACAATACCCCATAATGACAATGTGAAAAAAGATTTTTGGAAATTGTTGCAAATTTATAAAAAAAAAAAAACCTGAAAAATCACATCAGTATTCACAGCCTTTGCTGTGAAGCTCTAAATTGAGCTGTTTCCACTGATCACTCTTGAGATGTTTCAGCAGCTTAATTGGAGTTCACCTGTGGTAAATTCAGTTGATTGGACATGATTTGAAAAGGCATACACCTGTCTATAAAAGGTTCCAGGATTGACGGTACATGTCAAAGCACAAACCAAGCAAGAAGACAAAGGAATTGTCTGTAGACCTCTGAGACAATTGTCTCGAGGCACAAGGCTGGGGAAGGTTACAAAAATCGGTTATCCTCTGGTTGGAAGATAACCAAAAAGTGAAGTCAGAGGGTCAGGAGTGATGATTGTAATAAGGGCTTGAAAAAGAACTTTAAAAATATTTGACCAATAGTTAGTTAATTTTGAACAGGACAAAAACATGTGAAAGTAATCGGCCAGTGACTGCTTACATCTGTTACAGACATTGCTTCTGTCTGGAAATATTTTAGAAAGTTTGGCATTAGTAAAATGGATCCAATGAAGTGCTTTAGATTGTAATAGGGCGTGTAATATAGACGAAGAGTGAATTAAACTGAGAATATCCCTCCGTTGGTCCTCAGAAATCTCAATACCCAGATTTTGCTCCCGCATTTGTTTAAGTAAACCTGTTGGAGATGGAAGCAAAGAAGTTATTCTAACATAAATTGTAGATATCAGCCATTTTTGACTTGGATTGAGGTTAAGAATTGGATCAAGCTCGGATTCTGGGGTCGATTTGAAAGATGGGGAAACAGCTTTTGAACAAAATGTCTTACTTGAAAGAAATGGGAAAGATGCTTATTATGGAGGTCAAATTTAGTTAATAGGAGTGAAAAGAAGGAAAAAACATTGTTATCATCCAAATCGTTCAAAGTGAATAGACCTTTCATTGAACAAGTATACAAATAGAGAGAGGGAAAAATGTTTTTTGTAAATTGGCATATGAAAGACTAATAATTACAACCATATTACTAACTTGTGGTTACATTGAGAATTGCAAGTATATATTTTTTGCAAATATACTGTGTATTTAGAAAAATTTACACACATTTCTAGCAAAAAAATCTGAACACTGCTTGAAGCCAGATTTTTTTTTTATATGAACTAATAGTTATAATCATAATTACCATGTTCATTGATTAAAAATGGATAACTTTATTTGTATTACCATTAAAAAAAGGCTATTTTTATTTATGCAAATGTGGCATTATTTGAATAAATGAGCACTAATTTGCACACATTTCTAGCTCTAAAATCTGAACATTGTATGAAGTTTGGTTTAAATGCTACTGAAGTGGAGTTTTATGGCTCTGTGCAGGTGAAAAAAAAACTAATTTTAAGAGATAACCTTTAAAAACATGTATTGAATTTGCAATCTTCGACCAAAAACTGGTGAAAGGCAACAAAATAAACACTTAAGTTTTATTTAGATTAGAATAAAAACAAATTGACACATGCCTGTGGTGTTTTGCCTTTAGAGAGAATCATTTCATGTTTATTTTCAATTCTTCCTGGCAGGTTCTAAGAATAACCTTGACTGTTAGACCTTGTGGAAAAAGGAGTGTAAATGGCTGTGTTTGTGACCAAGATGAGCTGCTTTTATTCTAATGCCACGTTGTACAAAACATTCAATAAATGTTCTTTTTATACGGTTTCATCTTCTCCACGCATTTTTCATATGGCGAAAAAATCTCTAAATAGACATGCAGTGGAAGAGGTATTGAATGGGGTCAATAATATATTTAATAGTTTTATTGTATAATCTTTTTGAGTTTATTGATTTCTGTTCCCGTTTCTTGGCTCACTTTGGAGTGTATTGACTGTGGTAGTGTTATGATACCATGAGACTTGCCCTCAGGCTCCACTCAGACTCGTGCTGGCCCACAATTATTGACCCTCCTGACCTTCCCACAGCTCTTTTTCATACATGCTGCCCTGTGCATGTAATCTGTGCTGTTTTCCTTCTGTAAATGTGCGAAGAAGTGGACAACAATACCACTCTTCCCAGTCGCCTCAGATTTAATCTCAGAAATCAGTGTTTATTTTATCTTGCTGTAGCTTTCCATGAACGCTGAGGAATTTATGATTGGGACAATTTGTACCTATTGATAATGATGTTTATTTGCAATTTTTGTTTACATTGATATATGTTTTGTTCATGCCATGTCGTAATTACTGTAATTTCTATGACAACTTGTTGTCGTCTTCAGGGTAGCTTTGACTCAAGATTGTCATAGTTGTAGCTTTAAGAAAGTTCTCTGTCTGCATATTTTGCTAAGAAATTGTAATTACAATGTTTGTTGCATAATTATGGCTATTAAAGGATAGCATGAATGCACAGTGTACAGTACAGGGCCCTTTTTATCAAAATAAAAGTTTGGTTTCAAGAGTTCCCACTTTGATATTGCTTGATGCTATTAGCAGGTTTGGCATGCTGTCCCTGCAGTAGACCAAAATTGGTCTATTTATTGTAGACTTGGATTGATCTGATTGGATTATTGCTGATTAAGGATGAGAGGTCAGCCGCGATCAATCAAATTATGTGCTTCTCTTGAAATTAGTTTGTAAAACTTCACTTAACTATTAACTGAAAGCATGAAAATTACATGTTGAGTTTACAATACATTGATATCGTTTTAAAGAGAGGTCTTGTCAGAGTGAAGCCAAAGTGAAAAAAGTTTGGTACATTCCAAAAATTATTATTATATTAAAAATTATATTATATTGTCGGCGCAATAGCCAAGTGGTTAGTGCGTCAAAATATGATGCAGTAGCACTTCAGAGCCTCCCGAGTTCGAATCCTGGCTTGAGGACATTTCCTGCCCCTACAACCCTCTCTCTCACCCACTTCACTTTCTTTCTCATTACTGTCCGATCTAATTAAGACAAAAAGGCCAAAAATAAATATTTTATATATATATATATATATATATATATATATATATATATATATATATATATATATATATATATATATATATATATATATATATGTATAATGTACAAAACCTGTTTTAGTCAAAAATTGACAAAAAAAATCTTAAGAAATAAAATTCAAATTTTGAAGTTGATATCTCAAAAATATAGCTTTTAATATAGTTTTATTAGCCCACAGTACCAAACATCACCACCAAATGACATTCAGCTTTTATTGGTGACCATATAAGGGTGCGCCCTATTTCTGTACATGTTCAGAACTCTTAGATCTTTCCAGACAAAATATAGTTTGTCATGATTAGATTAGAATATAATTGCAATATAGTGACGTAAATGTCCCTCTGGCTGGAGGTGACAGTTAAAAGTTAAATTTAAGAAATTGTATTTAAAAATGTGCAGTTCATGCATACATACAATTTTTAACACTCACACAATAAAGCATCAGTTTTAATATTAACATGAAAAAACTGAATTTGAGATAAAAAAAATTGTTTTTAGTTAATAAATTTTTTCATTTTCACATTTTTGAAATCCCACACCATGTTATGCTTCAAAATTACCAATAAAAACGTCTCTTTGTGTCAGCACCAATAGCGTAGTGGTATAATCTGCTTGCTAAGGCTGCATTTATTTGATTAAAAATTGTGTTTATGTTTAGTTATTACTCAAGTATTGTCACATAACCCTTCATACATCGTTATAATAATATAATTTGCTGCTCAAGAAATATTTCATTTGTTTATTCATATATTCATACACAACTGTGATTTGTTTTATTCTCAGCATTCCTTTAAAAAACCCAGAAAGTTCCAAAGAACAGCTTGTATTCTCTCTACAGTACATATTTTTTAATATTCTTGCAGCATAGGCTGGGCAAAGTATTTCCAGGGGCTCTCAGCACCAATTCCAGCCTTTTTTTTTTCCTGACCCAGTAGAACCCATATGATTCCTTCCTTCACACATTCATACATTCATCTGGTCTGTTATCGTTTCATCTGCAGTTACACAAGAAGTGTTCTCATTGTGTCCTGCGGCGGTCAGAGAAGCTGCAGTCTCTCTTCATCCAGATCTTCTCTCTCTCGCTTTCTCTTTCTGTGTTGGACAGCCGCTGTGTGTATCAGTGGTATAGAGGTGACCCTCCAGCCCTATTACCCAAACCCACTGTCAGCAGCCAGAGCACATTTCCCAAATGAAAAGCTTCTCCCCCTCAGTCTCTGAGCTCCATCTCACTCCTCCCTCCATCAGATTGCTGCCTCTCTTCTTTTATAAGGCTCTTAATGGTTTATAAATTGCGCGTAATGATTCCTCCTCTCCCCTATGCGCTCGGAGGTTTTTTATGGCCTTTCTGGTTTTGCGAGGTGAGTTTTTGTAGATGGGCAGCGATATCAAGGGCTTGTGCAGATTTGCAGAGAAGCAGGAGGTTAAACTGTGGGAGATTCATCTTCTGCAGTGATCACCACTGGCAGAAGAGCTTTTTAGATGGTTTAATTCTGTCGAATTATTGTCAACACATGAGATGATTGCATTCTATTTAGACTACTCTAACAACATCAACTTAAACAACATCTAAAAGGGATTTTCTGTCAGATTGGACCGCAGTGTTTTAAAGTTTGTTCATTCATTCTTTAATTTTCCTTCAGCTTAGTTCCTTATTCATCAGGGGTTTTCACAGCAGAATGAACCACCAACTATTCTGGTGTTTGTTTCTTGCAGCGAATGTTGCAAAGTTGAAGAAGTAATTTCTGCAGTCTTTCATTTTAAGAAATTATTTTAATTAGCTGCTCAAGAACCATTTCTTCTTAGCCTGAGGAACTAGAAAAAAACTATTGAAAAATTACATTACAATAGACCAAACATTTTATATCTTTGAAATATTCAGTAATAATAATAATAATAATAATAATAATAATAATAATAATAATAATAATAATAATGATAATAATAATAATGATAATAAGATTTTTTTGTAAATGGGCAAAGTATTAAAAATGTCACTGAATTCAAATATTAAGGAATCATGTTGGACTCAAACCTTAATAACAGAAAACTTGCTACCACACTGAGATTTAATCTACAAAATGTTAAACATATTAGAGATTCTCTGACTTACGAGGCCTCTGGTATGTATTTAAATACTATGAAAATACTATGATTGTTCCACATTTGTTGTACTACTGTATATAGTGAGCTGGTCTCATGCATGTAAATCATCTTTAAGACCGTTGGAATCATTATACAAGAGAGCACTTAAAATTCATGATAAAAGCCTCGGTTGTACCATTACTGTAATATCTTAAAAATAGTTTCTTAAGTTTTGATAATATTATTAAATATTCCAATATTTGTTTTGTTTTTAAAATCATTCACAATCTTTCTGCTCCATCGTTTAAAATTTTTTTAATTCCAAATTAGAGAAATATTGCGATTGACATGTTCTTGGATATGCGGGGAATGTATTGTCCCTAGACGTAAAATCGCTTCTGCTTAATCTTCTTTTATTTATAAAGCCACAAATCTATGGTATTCTCTCCCAACAAAGATAATCACATGTACAAATTAAAAGATGTTTTCATGCCTGACTAGGAGGTGTCCCTGGTCAAATTTGTACACACTGAGTGAGACGTTTTTGATTTGTCAGTGTTTCAGTTTATATGCGAGTATGCCTGTATGTTTTAAACTGATTTTTTAATTAATTGGTTATTATTGTTTTCATTTTTACCAGTCCAGGGACTGCAGGTGGAAAATAGCAATCCTGGCACAATGCATCTTTCTATTTTGAGGTAAATGTAATTTTTGAATTGGGTAAGTTTAATTGTAAGTAGCGTACTGTATGTGTATGTCCTGGTCCTCCAGATTGGGGGTTTAGTATTGGGCTAACAACTCACCTCATAAAAATGAGATATTATGAAACACCAATATGGTGCGTCTAAATATCAACTTTGATATAAATGCCGCTGCAAATGAGTGACTGAGTAAGTAAGTAAGTAAGTAAGTAAGTAAGTAAGTAAGTAAGTAAGTATAATAATAATAAAAATAATAATAAAAAAAAATAATAATAATAAGTATTATTTTTATTAATTTGTTGAACTATTATATAATTTCATGAAAATGTTTTTATTTCCTTTTAGGTTATAAAGAATAGTTCAATTATCTTTACTGTTGTTATTATCATTGTTAATAGTAGTATTGTTACTGTTGTTATTGCTGTTATTAATATTATTATATATCATATCATTATATTATATCATTATATAATAACATTATTGCACGTTTTTCAAAATTTGCTCTTTAAAACAGGATTAGAGATCTAATTTAATGACAAAAGCCAACAGTTTGTGTATTAAAATGAGCAAATAAATAAATCAAAATATAATCAGTTCCTAATTAATCTTTAAAATGTTTGTGGCGCTTAACATATTTCTTTTGTGGAAGCTGTTATGCATTTGTTTCAGAATTGTAATTAAACTGTCCTGTCATTTTTGTGGCATGGAAGTCTAATGAATTGAAGTTCAAAAACATCTTACTGCCCCTGAACTTTTCAAGGTTTTGCATTTATTAATGTCTTTACTCATAAGCGATATGCAAAATCAAGACAAAGCGAAATAATGCAGAGGTTTTGGCAGTCTGGTCGACCTTACCTCTGATGTCTGCCCACAAAAACCCACAATTCACTAGAGATGAAGAGTAAATGGTTCAGTTCTAGGCTGCTTCATATTCATCACACTTCTGAAGAAGTTAATATAATCATCTTGTAACAGGGTGACATGAATTCATAAAATAGGTCACCAATCTTCCTTTAAAGGAATTGCTGTGTGATAGCATCAGTCTGTCCAAGATCAGTTACAGCAGAGATATTTTTGTTTAGGCAGTTGTCAATGCTTACACCACATACTGAGTAATAGTGAATGAAATGGGCCATTGTAAAAGCGCTGATGTTCTCAGAACAATGGAAATGATGCATTTCTAAGAATAAACATACAATTTGCCTTGACATAAATGTGCCAGAAGAGCTTTCTGATATTCTCAGGTTTTTAAAATTGGTTTAATATTTTCATAAGATGTACATATTCATATCTCTTAGTACAAAACTTCAATCTGATCCAGCCTGATCTCACGAGAAAACGTAATTTTTTTACGTTTTGTCAGTTTAGTAGCTAATTCGTACAAATTCGGACGAGTTCATTTCATTTAAAAAAAGAGGCGTGGCACCCCACCCCACCCCTTAACCCAACCGTCATTGGGGGATGAGCAAATCGTACTAAATTGTACGAATTAGATCATATGAATTTATACGAATTAGCCACTAAATCAAAAAGTTACGAATTGCTGTGAGATTGTGTTGATCTGATCACAGTCGTTCTTTCAAAACTTAACATCAGGTTTTCATTGTAGTTGCTCACATTTTCATTCTAAATAATTATTGTTTCATAGCACAAGATCATTGTGATCTATACTGAGAACATTTGGTTTAAATCACCAAAACACAAAATATCTTTTTTCACTTTTTCAGTAGCACACAACACAAGAAACAGGTTTCTGAGCTGAATGAATGTTATTTTTCTGTAGTTTTTCTGAAAAGCTGACAAAAGCTATAGTAAAAAAACAAAGCAAACAAAAAACATTTGTACAAAATGCAAATATGATCAAAGAACATTCCATTTACATATGCAGGTAAAAAGTATTTAAGATTTTTAGTAATTGGTATTTATTGACTGAAATTTCAAACGTACAAATTATTAGACAACAATCAACGATGACAAGATGAAAATATGGATGTAATAAAATGATTTTAGAAAATATACCAATTGCTTGTGAAAATTGTGCCAAACCCATATATATGTATATACTTTAGTTTGAGTACCAATTCTCACTCCGTATTAATGACTTATTACCTGCCTATTAAGACATTACGGCAACACGGTGGCTTAGTGGTTAGCACAGCAACTGTTGCCTCACAGCAAGAAGGTTGCTGTTTTGTGACATGTGGTATGGGTGGGTTAAATAGGTTGTAGTATATGTTTGTGAGTGTGTATGGCTGTATGTAAAGGGACTAAGCCGAAAGAAAATGAATGAAGGAATATTTGATCAAAGAATACATTCTATTTTTTTAGTAATTGGTATTTTTTTGACTGAAAGCTCTTGCAGCAAGTTTTGACTTACAAATTATCAGACAACAATTATATAAGATGAAAATATGGACATAATAAATTAATTTAGAAAATGTAGCAATTGTTTGAAAATTTCTTCAAACCAATATATATATATATATATATATATATATATATATATATATATATATATATATATATATATATATATATATATATATATATATATATATATATATATATATATATATATATATTTTTTTTTTTTTTTTTTTTTTTTTTTTTTTTTTTTTAACAATTAGTTTAAATACCAATTCTCACTATTAACTAGTGGCTCATTACCTGCCTATTATTAAGATATTGTCTGTTATAAAGTGCATATTCTGCTAAATCTTGTTCTTCATCCCTGAAATTACCCAATACCTAAACCTAACTAATACCTTAAAAATGAAAACTAACCATTAAGAAGCAGCACATCAGGAGTTCATTGAGGCAAACGTCATAGTTTATTCATAGTGAGAATTATATCTCAAAAAAAAGAGTCACCATGACCATGATTTACAAAAATAAAACAAGCTTTAAAAAAGATGCTTTAAAAGCTTTAAAACTATACTAACTATTAGCAAGTAAAACGTGTAACTGCACTGTTGTTCAAATACAGAATGTGTGAAGTCTGTCTTTTTGCAAGTCAGTCATTTTGCAAGTCAGTTACAAAAATACATGCATAGTTCAAAATATATTCTACAAAAACAAGCCTTGGTGTCTTTTTAAGAAAGTTTATCTTGTTTTAGAATAAGATTGTTTTTTAATCTGTATATTTTTATAGATTTTTTTACACCAAAAACTTATTTTTTATGGATATCCATTTGAATTCACAGCAGCTAATTTTTGGTTCAGTTTATTAAATTTTTTTATAACCTATACAGTCAGATACAGAGACAAAATTCTTTATTAAATTATAATGCTTTAATATGGTAACCCTTTTGAAAAAAGCTGTATATTTTAAGTATATTTTATCAAGTATACTTAAGTAATCTTGAAGTATATATATCAAACATATGTCATGTAGTACTGTACTGCAATACTGTAAGTATTCTGTGTACCAGACTTGCAACTAATTTTATATATAGAAGTTTAAAGTGACTATAATTGTAACAGTTTAGGTGCACCAGTAGTTCACAGTTAAGTTTTTAATTATGAGTAGTTTACTTTTATAGTGCTCGTAGTAAATAAATGGTTAGGAAAGAAGAAAAATTGCTACATGCACATGGTGTCCCATTAGGTATATGCAATTTGGGTCCTGCATTTAACCCATCCAAGTGCACACACAGTAGTGAACACACGCATATAATCCTGGGAGTGCTTTAAACCAAATATGCCAAGACCTTTCTGTCAATATAAAGGTCCATGATGCCCAAAATAACAATGCAGTCCCCACTATCCTTCACTATCCCCACATATGGTTATAAGTATACAAACATTGTGCACACACACTAATATGCTTACTCGAGAATATTTACAAAACACAAAAAAGCAAGTTTAACCATTTGACTTTTATAGTGATTCATTCATTTGTTTAGTTTCAAAAACCTCAACTAATAAGATGGGAGGGCACACAACAAGGACATACATTATTAGTTTAGTTTTGGAGACCACCCCTCAGAGATTATCATCCATGTTCAGTTGTGATCTGTATTTATTTTTAATGTACATGTATGTGAATGCCATAGCTATCGGAAAGCTTAACAAGGTACTATAAAATCAATCTGCTGCTGACACTATTGCTGTGTCGTTTGTCTAATGTAATCACCTCAGGGGTCGAAATCCAAGGGAAAAAAAACAAATATATACAGGATATATTTGTAGTATGGATGAAATATGGTACCATTAATAGTTTAAAATGTATTAGATTTTAGGAAATCATCAGGACCCCCACACTCACTGTTGTGTCACCCCCCAGGAAGCACTGGTATAAAGGTCATTGCACAATGAATAAAAAAAAAAGTGAAATTTTCACACATTAAAATATATAAATTGGACCTCATGTTGTGTCAATCACATCCGTTGTTAAAAAAATCTGATCAGTTAAAATGTTTTCAATTATTTTCACATCTAAAAAAACATTTTATGAGGTGTTTTTGGCAATTAGAAGTCTTTGTATGCTGGTTTCAGTGCCTGGCATGGATCCCCTTGCAGCTTTTTGGCCAGTGTGTGTCCATACCTTTCAAGTATCTGTTCAGGATTTGTTCATGGACATTTGTGCTTTGTGGCTGCAGTATCACAAGCAGAGTATTAAAATACCACTGATTTCCTGCACAGCTCGTTTATATGGCGGTGAACTCTCTTTCCTCTCCATGCAATGGACAAAACATTTCACCTTCTTTTTTTTCTATTTTGAAGAAGAGAGAGAGAACAAAGCTAAAATCAACTCTGAATTGTCTTGTGATTAGTATTTATGCGCTGATTGTTTTTGATTTTCAATTAATAAGCAATGGACTCAGTGTCCAAGATTTTTGTGCATGATGAATTTTTCAGAAACAAAAAAAAAAAACACACATATGAACATTTCAGACTTCAGTCTACAAAAGACCATAAGTCAAGTGTACATAAGTGCAATTTGAAACATATTTCAAAGAAGTACCTAAATTAAATCTCAGGGAAGTGCTTAAAAAGTCGACAGAAATAATACTTTCATTTTTAGTTTAAAAGAAAGATACTAATGTACACACTTGAATGTACTTCTTTTTTGTTAGGGATTTAATGCGAACCCAAGGGAACCAAACTTTTCCAAGCAACAACTACTGTACCATATTTGAATGGGTCAAAGTAAAACCTGGTTGTTACTTTATTTATAATCAGTCCTCACAGGAAAACCCAAGTCATATAAACTTTACACTTTAATATTAAAAATGTTTTGTTGAGAGCTTCAGGGTCTCTTAGACCCCCCCATTTCAGCACAAGGGTTAAGAAAACAACACTAAATTTGACTGCAATAGAATTACTGAGTCACTGGGTAATGCGTCTCCGCTATCTCTTTCTGTTTCCACATCAGTAATGCCTTGATCTCTCCCTCCAGCAGCACGAGGCCGTGTATGCAGGAGAGAAAGATTGTGCTGAGTGCACATTAGGAACACATCTGGGGGGAGGAAGCTTAATAAAAAGACATTCTCTCTGCCTTGTCTTCTTTGGAGCCTCCATTTATTTCCACTCTTTCTTTCCTCGACTCCCTCGCTTTCTCTTGCTCCACTCCCCAACTCAATCCGTCTACCTGCCTTCATCCATCCTCCCCATAGGTGGGTAATTACAGAGAGGAGAAAGGGAGGATTTTAATTTTCAACTGGTTCATTGCAGGGCTGAGAGTAAGTATGGCTCTGCTTCTCCCTGTAGAAGTGCTGCTATTCTGACACCATATCATTTCCTGTCATTACTGTCCACGGGCCAGGAGGGGAGGCAGTGCTTCTTGAGGCTTGGGTTTGTGGAAGTTACATAAATACACCTTTGAGACTTGAGAGTTGTGGTGTTCAGCAGAAGTTAGCCTGTCTCTGGCACAATGTCAAATGTTTTATATCAGTTCCTATTTGTGTAGCATTTACCTGTCTAACCCCTCACCGATTTTCTGTCACCTTATTTCACCTCATGCCCATTACAGTCCCAAAACTCTCACCTTTTGATTGTCAAAAATAGTGTACCTTTAGAAATAAAAGTTTTTGTTTATTGACATCTATGGTTTTGTGAAGAAACTTTTATTCCACGAAAGTTTGTTTATAGTTGAAGAAGTTTGTAAACATAAGATTCTTTGAAGAGCTCAGAAATGGTTCTTCAGTGGCGTTGCTGTGATAAAAACCACGAGGAACCTTTATTATGAAAGGGTTCATCTATTCACTCATTCACTATCAGAGATCACCATAGTGGAATGAACCGCCAGCTATTCCAGCAAATGTTTTATGCAGCTAATGCCTTTCCAGCCACAACCCAGCACTGGGAAACAACCATACACACACACACACACACACACACACGCACGCACGCACGCACGCACACACACACACACACACACTGAATGAAAACCTGCTTCAGAGCAGCACCAAAATATCAATAGAGTTGCTTCACAAAAACTTGGTGAATGTCCTTGAGTGGCCCAGCTAGAGCCCAGACCTAAATCCCATTGAACATCTCTGGAAAGATCTGAAAATGGCTGTACACCGTCGCTTTACTTCCAACCTCATAGAGCTTGAGAGGAACTGCAAAGAGGGATGGGCAAAAATTCCCAAAGACAGGTGTGCCAAGCTTGTGGAATCATATTCCAAATGACTTTCCAAATGTAATTGCTGTCAAAGGTGCATCAACAAAGTATTGCGCAAAGGCTGTGAATACTTTTGTACATGTGATTTGTCAGGGTTTTTTATTTTTTAATAAATTTGCAACAAGTTCAAAAAATCTTTTTTCACATTGTCATTATGGGGTATTGTGTGTAGAATTTTGAGGAGATAAATGAATTTAATCAATTTTGGAATAAGGCTGTAACATAAATAAACATGTGGAAAAAGTCAAGCGCTATCAATACTTTCCGGATGCAGTGTAGCACATGGCTTTGGACATTGGGGGAGACTGGAGCACCAGGTTTGTCAACAGAAATGCCAACTGGCCCAACCGGGACTCATACCAGAGACGTTCTTGCTATGAGGCAACAGTGGTAACCACTGAGCCACCGTGCCACCCTATAAAAGGTTTATTTCACCCAAATCGAAAGATTCTCTCATTGCTTGCTCTCACTCGTGTTGTGGTTAAATCTATAATTATTATAATTGTAGAACACAACTGAGATACCTAAATTCTTATTCTCCACCCTATCTATTCTACCTGTTGACAAAACAATCTGATGCTTCAGAAAATTCATAAAGGGATCATAAAATAAATTCTTATAAGAGTTAAGCGTATACAGTATATAACCATACGAGTTTTTAGGTGAACATACCTTTAGTGGAAAGATCATTTAAAAACACACTATTTGCCTTTCTTGCAATGGTTGGGAAGTTCTCCCCAAGAAAATCCCCTTCTCCTTTCTTTTTCCTCATCTAAAACCACGGGACGCCAATCCTGAGGTTATTCATGCCCACATCCACCCCTGGCCCACCAGCTACTCCACATCTGTGCCCCATCTGCCGTAGCAGATCCTCCTTCAGCACCCATCACTGTCTGTGTGTGTTATACACCACCTGCATCCTGCAAACTGGCATGGGTTTTTAGACATCATTAGTATCATTATTTCAAATTAGGAAGCAAATTAGTCCAAATTTTGTAATTAGTACTATGTGTTTGGATCTGTTCAGGTTAATGCTGGTGAATGTTTGCTAATTGGCCTACATTTAGGTTCAGTTTAACACTGCTGGTTATTATTGGTACAGATTTTATTGATATTATCAATATTGAAAATATGTATTTATTTATTTATTTATTTATTTAAAATAATATATTGAGTTGTGATGCAAATGTGAAAACAATTTATGAACACAATTGTTTTGTTTGTCCAGAAATAATGTAATTTTCATTTTTATATTGGAAGTGATCTTAGGTGTAGCTATACCATGCTAGCTGATCAGTGTTTTTCAAAATAACAAAGGCACTTTAACAGAAACACACTTTCACACTTTTTTTGTGTTGAAAGCAGCAGTGGAAATTAGAGAACATCAATCATTGTAGCAAGAAGACACATCCTACTCCACTTTTCACTGACTTTTTACAGACTTTGGGTCTTTCCCCAGTTTGACAGTGAACATGATGTTTCCCGTTGGACTCAAATAAATTAAATTTTTCATTACTAGATTGAACTCTGGAGCAGTTCTCTGTCCACACAATATGCTCCTCAGCAAAGCTTGGTAGAGTCTTTTGATTCTTTCTGCTGATGAGAGGTTTGGTCACTGCTGGGCTTTCAGTCCAAATTATCTTAAACACGGAAACACTGAATGTCGAGGTATAGATCCTTACCCTGTTCAGTGAACTGAACTGGTGAGCAATTCTTGCTGTAATGTTGCCCATTGAGACTCTACATTATCCTGTGCTCCTGTGCATTTTCCGTTCTTGGATAATGAGTTAGTTACAGTGTAAAGATTCTAGAAATATTGTACATCTTTACAATATTGTAGAAAACTGTACAATATTCTTGAAATTATATATAATGACTCACATCTAAAAGGTTTCCAATTGCCCTTCAACTAGACAACTTTCTATCAGATGATTTCAGTCACTTTAGAACAGCACACCATCTTGCCAAGTCAGTGAAAACTGGAAAGTTTAAGCCAAGCTCCTTGAAAAAAACATGCTTTAGTCTACAGTTTTGCGAATTGTAAAATAAGTTGTGCCAGGTACATTTTGTTGCACGTTTCAGATGAAAAATTTACTAGAGGGCACTGTTTATATATTTTTTGCAAATCTGAACTACTTTACTTAGAGTACATTTTGTTATATGTTTCAGAAACGTGTCCTTCTTGTACACGAGAAGGTGGGGCTTGACTCGAGACTCGAGCACTCTGCAGCACAAGTACTGGGCAAACTGACCACACCAGAAAAGTTGTCCATGGAGTGGAAAAGTGAGGCAAATGTATTCGATTATAAATTATGGACATCGTTAAGGTGTTATTTAAGGTGGTATTTATTTGCATAAAAATAAATCTTTATTTATTGATGATATGTCCCCGTAAATATCATTAGTGTAGAAAGCAACAAAAGTTGTTGCTGTCATATTGCTCTGTAATGTTCATTACAATTAGAAACTTCAGTCAAGCATATGTTTAAGTACATACAGTATTTACATTTTCACAAAAATGCAGGCTGAAGCGGGTCACACACCGGATGCACCATTTTTTGACACACATATGACAATTGGAAGTAACATTCGCTGTACGTGCATGTCTCATGTTCTCATGTCCCTGGAGCGTCTCATGTTCTCCACTCCTCCATGACCACCACAGTAGCTGCTCAGGATACGGCCTGGTCCAGGATATGGAAACCTTGGGATCATCCCATCGTTGGTCTTGGATCGAATCAGTGACTCTGCATAGTCTGAGGGCCTCAGGGAGAGTATCCCAAGTTGGAAATGGAGAATAAAGAGAATAATAAGCGTAGCTGCTGTTCATAGTCTATATAAACAAGATGCAGAAAGCAATATTTTAAATTTAATATGAAACTTAACAGGCTTAAATATGAACAGTGTCCTGAGTCAAAGCTGGGTGCCGCAGACAGCCGCCGACTTGAGGCGCCAGTGTGTATACCCTGATGGAAATCTATGTTTAGAATTCTAAAATGCATCGCCAAGTGGCGCATCCGGTGTGTGACCCCCTTGAGGCATGCATTTTCAATGACCCTACATGTGTTGTGAAAGTTAGTCTGCCATTAGTGTTTGTCAGATAATTAAGGAATTTACCACTAGGTGCCAGATTAACAACAATGATTGATCTGAAAGTGTGCTCAAATGAGATATTTGAAAAAAAGAAGAAATGTTTTTTAAGGTGTGAATGTTTTTGTACTGTGATTTAGAATATTTATGTGTGTTGAGAATCATTTAAGGCAATAATGGCGCCTGTTAGCTTTAATTGGGCGGAAAAATTTATGATTTTGAGCTTTTGTCACCTAATTAAATTTTCCAGGTTTAAAGTAATTATTGATAAAAACGTACGTGGTGACGTAGCGCGCATCTGCTAGTGGAGTGATTTCTCGTAAGTATTCCTTATCCTATGAGAAGACCCTGTTTCTTAATTATTCATGACTGCACTGGCTTTCCGATGTCAGACTAATATGGACAGACCACAGACCTGCCAAGCTGTGAGACCGCATCCATGCACGACTCGCAGTATTTAGCCGTTCATGAAGGCTTGTATGTGTTTGTTTCCATGATCCATGGAGTTTGTTGCATGGCTTTCTCCACGATGCTGTCAGGGCCACCGAAAAAGCCAACCTGTTTGTGTGCAGTAAGCGTTTTTATCGGGAGAGCTGCTTGAGAATTGGAGAATGGCGGACTTTGTCTTTTATCAGTTGAGTTCGTTACCATTCAGACACATCACCGTGCTGCTGTGTTCACCAGCAGGGCTAATGAATGTGAAAGATTCAAGAGACCTGCAGCACTGCTATCCACTGTGTCTGCATTCAGACCCGGGGACTGAGGAGAAGAGAAGTTATCCTCGTTTATAGTGTTTATATAAACATGATTATCTTTATAATGATACAACTAATTTTGGTTATATTTGAAATGAAATTACAAGCAGCCTATCATATATATATATATAAAACAGCATTTAATTACTTACTGTTTATTTCTTTGAATTTTAACTTTGTAAACCACACAATAATGCGCCTCCTCACATTTTGTATCAGACTTTTTTTTTATCTTGAGCTGGTGAGCCAAATGACAAAAGCCCTTCGTTTCCCCCTGCTCTGCTGGCCATGCTCACTCCTGCCTCCTCTCACAGCGCTCCACACCAATCATGAAGCATTTTCTTAAAATTCTGAGGTAGACTTTAACTGAAAGAGGGGGTTTCATGACCCTTTAAACTAAGCCATTTCTAATGTTACACTCAAGATTAAAAAACAAGCTCTAAATTCATTTTATTATAGTAGATGCATTCACTGGTGAACATACCTTCTTTTTCCTCCATCTTGTAGTTTTCATCATGCTGTCTTGAGTAATTGGTCACGTAGCATAATGACTCATGTGATTCTCTTTAAAGAAAAATCATAACTATTGAGCGCCTGTGAGTAAAGCTGTCAGGTTTTAAATCACACACCACCAGGGCGATCTTCCCCAGTCAAACAACTGCTGTTGAGATGAATGGTAATGCTAACAGCTAAAGCAGCTTTCTCCAGGTATTACAGGTTAGCAGCATCGAGAAAGATTTGAAATCCTTTTGAGATTTGATGTTGGCATCAAAAGAAAGTGACACAAAACGTTGGTCTCAATTTAACGCAGTAGGGAAGGGAATGTTTTATGGCGATGGTCTTTTCCTGAGCTCTGATAATGAGAAGCTACAGCCTCATAAAACGCTACCTGCAGGGCCGCAGGGAGCTGTCAGATCTGTGCGAGCTGCGCAAGTATGCTCAGGTGTGTGTATGTGTGTGTGTGATCACTCCCGTTGGATCTAGATGCCTTCATCGTGAGTGTTTTCCTGGATGTCTGCCTTCTTTTAAGTGCTCTGCAACAGAAATAAGGGAATAGTTTGTTTACAGTAAAAAAAAAAAAACGTCTAAATGTATTATTTGTTCAAAATACCTCTTTCAACCTAACCTTGGACAAATATGGACAGGTTTAAAGACTTGTCAAAATTCTGTATAAATAGCCTCAATGTTATTATACTGCCTCGGGGATGCTTAACATGATAAACATAATGACTTGCCTTGAGTACTGAATTATACACGGGTGAAAATACATAGAATGCCACTTAACAGTTTTACTTAATAATACAGTTGACTCTTTAAGACCTGAAGAGTGTTTACTTGGCATAAGATGCCTGAGGTGTACTCTTACCATGAGGACATAGCTGTCAGCCTCAAGCACTTTCTCTATCTCTGTTTTTTTACATGTACAGTGTATGCAATAAAAACACAATAGACAGCGCCTGACTGCAATGACAGAAAAAGAAAACCTGCTACGGTGCTCAGCATAAATGTGAACACCCTTACAGATCTCTTTTTCAAATTAATATTTTATATAGGATGCTTTACAATAATTTGTGCATATACATTAGATTAGTCAGTACCAAAGCCAAAATTAGAAGTAATCTAACAAAATAATTATGATCACAGTCCAAATATTAGTACACTCAGGGGCGTAGCAACTGGGCAGAGGGGTTAAGTCCCCATCACTTTGAGACAGACCATTTAGAAACTGGTGATTAATAATTATATGAACATAAAATTTTTATCTTATTCAGCTGTCCCCCCACTTTTAAAATGTCCGCTACACCCCTGAGTACACTGAAATTTATATGTTGGGGGAAAATATTAAATTAAACTTTAATAGACAGGAAAAATCAAAGGAAACATAAAAAATATTACATTTAGTTGAAATTTTGTAGTTTTAAATACTCATTTTAATTTAAATGTATTGTCTTTGTATTTCTAAAGATGTTAAGTGACTAAACTCATATTATAATAGATATAACTGATTAATAAAATACACACAATATACAGTATTGGCTATATGGTAAAAAATATATTTTTAAAAGGGGGTTTACTCTTTTATGTTTTAAATTCAATTCGATTTAATTCACCTTTATTTGTATAGCACTTATACAATGTAGATTGTGTCAAAGCAGCTTCACATAAAAGGTCACAGTAAATAGGAACAGTGTAGTTCAGTTTGTAGTGTTTAAGTTCAGTTCAGTTTAGCTCAGTTAAGTGTGGTTTAAAAATCACTACTGAGAGTCCAAATATTAAAGGGCAAATCCAACGATGCGCAACTCTACAGATCCCGAACCATGCAAGCCAGTGGCGACAGCGGAGAGGGAAAAAAACTTCACTAATGGCGGAAGTGAAGAAAAAAACCTTGAAAGAAACCAGGCTCAGTTGGGCACGATCATTTTAATTTCTCCGCTGGCCAAACGTCTTGTGCAGAGCTGCAGTCTCAGTGGCGGAGGCTGGAAGCTGGCCTCAGCGAAGACTCGTCTTTTGTATATATAAGTGAAATAAGTCACATACAATACAACCAAATAGCTGTAGTAGATGCATGTTTTCTACAATACATTTTTGTAGTATTGCCATTGACTTATAATACATATTCTCAAAGTGCATGACCATAGTTACACACCGTAGATTGTATATATATATATATATATATATATATATATATATATATATATATATATATATATATATATATATATATATATATATATATATATCTGATACAATATCTGATATGCTGATACAATAATTACTTCATGTCAGATTCAGCAAGTTACTGGAAACATTGATTTTGGTCAGTGTGGTCATGATAGCACATAGTTGCTACAGATTTGTTATGGGAATCTCCCATTCCAATACATCCCAAAGATGCTCTATTGAGATATGGTTTGAATTTATTAAATTATGTTTGAATAAATTGAATTCTTTGTCATCTTCAAGCAGCAATTTTTAGATGATTAAAGCTTTATGATATGACTGCTAGAAGTATGGTTTTATTGTGTCCATAAAGGGTTGGACATGGTCAGCAACAATACAAGGTTGGCTGTGGCATTTAAATGATGCCTATTTTGGCCCAAAGCGTGCCAAGTAAATCTTCGCCAAATCATTACACCTTATGTTTATGCC